>NW_007577807.1:823390-836813 GCF_000690725.1 Stegastes partitus | reverse complement strand
GTATGCTGATAGATATTAGTATTATTACTGCTGCCCCATCATTAAAGCACAGGCAGATGGACTATAATTAGTATTGCGTGTTCCATTAAACACATGTGGATGGAGCCTATTGTTGTGGTGGATGAGACCATTTTTATTGTTGAACTGTTGTTGGAGCAAGTAGAGACCAAACACTAAAACAGAATTTAAACTAAATTCATAATCCTATAAGGTTAACAAATACATGTTTTGTTCTTATTGTTGAACTGCTAGAAGTCTTTTAGAAAAAAAAAAAGTTTTTGAAATGTACTTCCAGGGTGGAAAAAGATGAAAAGCAAGAAAGACCAGATTTGTCGAGGTTAGCTGCAGATATCTGACGTTTGTGCTCATGAGGGGGAACCAACTCTTAGTTTCCTCTCACCGAGCTCCAGCAGACCTTCGACAACTGGGAATGCCGCTCTCCAGGAGAACTGGTCAGTCAGAGGATGGTGGTGTTGATCTGTCACCATGAACAGTTAACGGTGATGTATCCGAGTAAGAATGGAACTGAAATCCCAGTTGTAAGTAACTCCGATGTTACTGAATGCTGTTATTATTAATATTATAATTCATTAGTTCATGTGTTAACTCAAATCTGTCGTGTATTAATGTTTCATGTTTTAATTTCGCTATTTAACGTAAAACGGAAGCGCTTTTATTTTGAAGGGACATCAGACGGAAAACAGTAAACAACAGTAAAGTACCGGCAATGTAAAGTTAAGAGACAAAAGATGAAAGGGCGAACGAGAGAGATTGATGGATTTAGCATCAGTCCAGAGGGCAACAAGGTCAAACTTTAATTGTGTCTGATTGTCAGTTTATTTTCAGTTTAATGTGGGCTAGTTTTAGCAGTGTGCTAAGCTAAGTTCACTGTGTTGATGTATCTCGCTCTTACGCTGGTCACAGGAGAAAGGGAGGAAATAATAAAGAGTGTTAGACCATCAGTCCAGGCGTCCCATCATATTGTTGAGGTGCTACCCCGGTGGTAACCTGAAGCTCCCTCACCCGCCCCAGACCCGGCCCACAGCGCCATGCTAGCTGCTGGTTCAGAACGGCGTGTCTGACAGGGAATTCGCCGCTTAAATGCCGTCAAACAATGTGAAAACAGGAAGAAAAAACCAGGCTTCTTGTGAGGTGTCTCTGTTTTGTGGAAGCTCCTTTATGTTTACTTTATGCTGAATTAAGCATTGGGCTTTTTAAAAACCAAACTAGGCCATTTAAACTGCAAACTAGGCCATTTCCCAGCGCATGCACACACTGTTTAATACCTCAAATAGTCCCGGAAATATTTCAACATGTTGCATTATTCTGAATTTTCTGAGCGCCGTCGACGCTCCAGAGGGGTTTAGAAGAGAAGCTCCATTGTAGATGTGGATTTCGTCAAGATGCAGTCAACTCCACAGATGGGGAATTTTCACCATGTTTTTCTTCCTCTCGTTTCTTTGTTCTTCCTGCGTCTCTGTCTTTCCGTCCGTCCTGATCTCCCTCAGCGCCGGCTGGCCTTCTCCCTCGTGCCCGTCTCTGCCTCCTCCATCCGTCCTGACCTCTTCACCCTCCACCTTCTCACTTCCCTCCTCTGTCCTTCTTCTCCTGCATGCGTCTCCTTCCCTCTCGCTCCTCGGGCTTCGTCCTAGTTTTGTAGTCGTTGAAGGAGGATCCTGTGGGAGGCGGCGTGCACAAAGACACACAAAGCAGAGCCGAGGAAGTGGAGGCAGGAATAGGCATGGCCCTTCTTGTGTTTGGGTTTCCCTGGAGGGCCTCTGTCACCTCCACTCACTGCTTCACTTCTCCACAACGGTGGTTTTTTATTCTGTGTCCGTGTGTTTTGCTCGTGTGTGTGCGACTGTCTGGATGGATTCACGGATTTGGGTATGTGTGCATGTGTCTGGAGAATATTTTTAAGTTCTGTCCTGTCTGGACCTTCAGTTCTGAATCTAACTTACAAAAAACACACGATAGAGAAATAGAGAGTAAAGCAGAATGCGATCTGCTCTGGTCCAAACCGTTGTTGTGTGTTTACTGAGCAGCTACTGGAGGCATGGCCCTCTCACACGGCTGTCAGAGAACGTTGTGCTGTTTGGTTTAAAAAGAAAGAAAAAGAAAAACTGTTGATCATGAAACAAAATCTGCTCTTTGTCTCATCGTCTGCAGTAACAGACAAATTCTTCTACATTTATGTTGCACCTTTTTGTTTTATGCTGTTTAAAACATGCTGCACCATTGTTTCAGCGACGTTGCTGCTTGTTAAACACATTGTTGTTAGAATTCATTGTCTTTGTGATGCCAGTTCATACAACATGAGACCGACTGGGACACTGGTGGAGAGAGAAGATGGAAACCAGGACTCTGTAGTTATCATATTAAAATGGCTAATGGTGATTGGTCAGTTATCGTTACCTGTATGTTAGATTCAGCTTTATGTCGTCCTATCCTGCACTGTCTGCTCTGACGTCTCACACTCTGCCTCCTACCAACCAGACGGCTTCAAACGAATCCGTTTTGGACGAGGTTTTCCAGGAGAGTGTGCTGCTGGTGAGATCTTCTGGCTTCCTTGTGGAGCTGACGTATGTTTAGGTCTAGCTTCATTATTATCAAAGTCCAGTTCTGGTTTTAGGTGTCGTGGATGGCACAGAAACCATCACGAGTGGTCTCGATGGCAAATTTATTTGCAGGACTCTTGTTGTTAAAACCCCACGATGTCGGAGGAAATGCTGTTGTGCACTAAACGTGAAACCCAGATGTTACACCAACATCTATATGTATATATATATATATCTATCTCCTCACATAACTGTGTATGCTGGAGGACAAAGGCCTCGTTTGCATAAATAATAAGAGAAAAACACAAACATACACATATTTTTATATTTTATGCAATGATGAGGAACTTAATTTAAGATTAATTTAAGTTTTCTTACAGGAAAATACGAAGCAACGTAAGCAGAGGTTTGACAAATTAAAATCAAACGTATTTCCAAAGCAAGCCTGTGCTTGCTTTTATGCTAATCTAACCGGCGGTCGCTGAGACGACACGCTCAGAGTGAATGCACCGGGATTGTCTTTTTCAACCAGTCGATTCTTCTGAAGGAGAATCACATGATTTCATCTCCACATCCTTCCAGCCGCAACAGTTGACGAGTAGTCTGGCCGTCACAATGGACAAGGACAAATACGAGTTATTCGTGGTGTCCCGTGTGGTCCGCAGTCCTGAATTTACAAAAATAATTAAGACTTTTCCCAGAGGCTTCAGCTGGAGAGACAGAATCCTGAGTCCACAGCAGCATGGTGTGCCTCCAGTAAGACCTCGTGGTTTATAAATTAACCTCTGGACGTGTTCAGTGTGATGCTCCTGCACCTCACATTACTGTTTTGAAATTTCAGCGCTGCTGAAATGAAGAAACACCGAGCCAGTCAGGAGTTCCCGATATGGATGAATTAGACGAGCACGTTTCACGTACTTGTGCGTGGATAGTTTACTCTGAGCCTTAATCCTCAGGTTTTACTGTCCTGTACCGAATAATGAAAGTTTAATCACAACAAACTGCTTTCCAAACAGAGATTAACCAAATTATTAAGCAAAGAAATAAATTTAGAGCACTTGATGGGGACAAAAAACAAAGCAGACTCGAGTATGATCTGGTTAATAATCGAGATTGTGAGTTGGCAGAACGTGTCTGCGCTGCTGAGAACTGAAAGCAGAACCGGATAAACTGCCAGAAAATGTTAGCGTGCCAACATATTTGATTTTCTCTCTCTGAGAAAGTTGGTGGCAGTCTTGTGTTTCTCATTTACTCAGCCAGCTCCTTCCAGAATAACATCTTCTTTTTCTTTTTTAAGTTTTGCCCTTAAGACTCAACAGTTATGTACATGGTGACAGAACCACCACGGATCTGATGATCAGTTGATCCCAAAGCTCTGGGAAGTCACAGAAGTCATCTTCCTTTTCTGTAAAATGGACGAAGCGTACAGTCTGTCAGTCGGTGGAGCATACAGCAAGATGTCACGTCAAAAAGAGGATAAAATGAAAGCTGCAGTAAGCAACAATGAGTACGCTAGAAGTCGATATTCATCCGTGGCTGACCACTACATCCTGGTCTCGCTGTGGACTTTGTGGATTTATTCTGACTGAAGCCTAAAAGCCAAAATTACAACATGCTGAAAAGCTATGGAGCAGCTTTAACTCTTTAACGGGCAAGTAGCCATATATGGTAACGACTGCAGTCAGCTGGGATAGGCTCCGCCCCCCATGACCCTAGTGAGGGTTAAGGTGTAGAGATGATGGGTGGATACACATATTTTGATTTATTTAACCCTAGAGGGGCGAGGAGTTGTAGATGCTTTGACTTTGATTTGCAGCCGAGATCTGAAACTCTTTAAAAGGACATAATGTCCTCTTATGTCCACCAATAAGAATCCAGGGTTGAAATTTTAAATGTCAAAGTATTTTAATGAGTGACCTATGAAGGGTTAATATCTGCAGCTGAAGCCTGATCCCTCCATCTGAAGACCGTCCTGCTCGTTTGCTTTAATTTAACTTCAACTTGGACTCGTTGCTCAAAACACAATCACCAATCACACGTTCACCGTTTCTCCTGGAAAGCTGAGACATGACTGGATTGTGTTGGATAGATGTGTGATGTGTTGCAGATACATAATGGTGCACACAATAGAGACCAATAAAGACCAATAAAGACCAATAGAGACCAATAAAGACTGTGCTCTGATGGTACGAGGCGCCCAGTGTTAGATCCTGTGGACAGATTCTGTTACGATGCAACCTGCATTGTCATCTACATTTTTGAGAGAAATGTATTCTCTGCCCGAAAGATAAGACTGTGATATAAGAGGAAAGGCTTCTGTGCCACAAAGTCCACATAAGGATGCAGGAGAGGAGGCTGGAAGCAGCAGCCAGCACCAGGACTCTGATCCAGGAGAGCAGAGTTCACGTCCCACGCTGGGTCATTATTCTAAGACCTAAGGTTTGATTTCACTCTGCGTGGTCAGCTTTAGGAAAATATCATGATGTGAGTTCAAATATGACCCTTGAAGCTTCTCCTTCATTCTCCAGGTTGCCGGAGTCCCTCCCCATGAAATGTATGAAAAAAAGGAGCGACGTGTAAAGCAACGAAAGAAATGGAAAAAAATCTGGTGATTAGAAGCGTATTTGATGTATGTCACCAATAAAAGTAATCTAGCAGAAAATGTGTTTCCCTCAAGTGCAGTTTAGTTCTACAGGAGCATAATTTTTGGGAGACAGAGCCGGCACCTCACGATTTATGCCCAATGTCAATATTAGATTCAATTACATCCCTTGTTTTTGGAACGTAGCAGATCCATCACAGGCCTGCAATTAATGTTTGTCTCTTTGCTTCTCGCTCACGACTTTTACCAGAAAGTGGGCTCGCACTTTTAATAAATGTGGAAATGGTCCTGAAGGATCGCGTTAAAGCTGAAAGGAACTACTTCATGTGTTGCGTGATGTATGGCTGATACACCAGATACATCAGCAGAAGCAAAGCGAGGACACGGATGTAGAGGAAATTAAAATTAATTGTAAAACCTCAAATGCGAGCAGTTTGTCATTTTGTGCGGTGGACCTCTGAAAGAGCTCATCAGTTCAGAATCAGCACAGAAGCAATTCAATCAGAGAAAGGCTTAAAGGGTTCTTCAGTTATTTATCTGACATGATGTTCACATCAAGGAAGACGTTAAATAACACGTGAGTCGATGGTTTTCTCTCGTTGGGTTGTCGTCACTTTAACGGAGACTCTCGTGCTTTTAGCTGTACAGAAGTGTACCTCCATCCATCCATCATCTCTACACCTTCATCCTCACTATGGGGGGCGGAGCCTATCCCAGCTGACTCAGGGTGAAGGCAGGTTCACCTGGACAGGTAACCAGTCTATCACAGGGCTACACTTAGAGACAGACAACCAAGCACACTCACATTCACACCTACGGACAATTTACAATCACCAATTAACCTCAGCATGTTTCTGGACTGTGGGAGGAAGCCGGAGAACCCGGAGAGAATCCACGCTGCACGGGGAGAACATGGAGACTCCACGCAGAAAGATCCCGGGTGTCCTCACCGGGATGTGAACCGGCGACCTTCTAGCTGTGAGGCCACGGTGCTAACCACTGAACCACCTGCAGCCTTGTGTAGGAGTATTCCTCAGCAAAATGTTAGTTGATGAAGAAAACGTCTGGTTTTGTGTTTCAGTGTCAGGGTTGTTGTCTGGAGGTGGGTTTGAGCTTCAGCTTTGTTCTACCAGCAGTAAAGTTCACTACAGTATGAATTATACGACATCATTAACGAATCTCTGAGTTAAAAGCAACAGTCGCTTTGTTTAAAACATTCAGCCCGTCGACCAGATCCGCTGCTTTGGGAATTGGCTGTTTGTTGCTCGGGCAGGTAAATGTCAAAGGAAGAGGAGAGCGTGTCCTTGACTGCTTGTATAAACGGTTTTTTTTCCAGCCTTTTGTTTTTCTAAATGGTGAGACACACGCATCCACCCACCCAAACTCCAACCCGCACATACATGCGAGCGCCTGTGCTCAAGGTGACAGCATTGATAGCTGCTCATACATATTCATGACACTTGCATTACAATAAATAAATAAGCAGCTTATTTTTTCTTTCCTCAATATTAAATGAAGGACATTTGAACCTTCGGCGCTCTGCCAACACAAGCAACTGTAGTTGAAGGAAGAGGCGGGGATACAGATGCCATAACATTGCCCCATTTTTAAGATTCATCTCACAAAAAAAAATCAATCTTTTCCTTTTTTCCCCGTCTTGTCTTTTGCGCTTCATCACTACGGCTGTAGCGGGGACACATTTTGCCTCATGCATATTTCAGACAGCACATTGTGAACAACAGAAGTAGACACAGCGTGGTGAAAAGTAACAGCTTTTCCCGTAGTTTCCATTTCACTCCCAGTCATTATTTATGGGGGCCCTTTCCAAAATGGCCGTGCAGCGATGTAATGCATGAAGCTATTTGCTTCAATGATGATGGAGAGGCAGCTGTAAAGCGAACATAGGCAATGATGTTAGCCTATGCACACCAACAGCCAGAGAAGGGAAATGAGAACCACTGAATGAATTATAACGTTGTTCCTCGTGCACCGCGTTCTCTTTATGATCATTATAATGGTGCGCTGGATGGTTGTTGCAGGCTGAGTCAGCAATGTGCTGCAAAAACGGCAAACCTTGACCTGGAAAAGAGGGAAGGTGAGGCAGTGAATGAGAGATTTATCAATGCATTGTTCAACGAAAACATGTTTAACTGAAAAATGTACAGAATGGAAAGTATTTTCACACGACAGCGTGACCTTCGTTGACCACACGGTGCTGTTCTCAGCCCACTGAATGCTCCGTCCATGTCCAAGATTTTCACCATGAAACAATCTCACTAAGAGGGAGTGCTGTGTGACCACTATGATCCATGGATTTATGGCGTTGTTGGTTCATGTACGGGCTGCACGGTGGTTCAGTGGTTAGCGTTGTTGCCTCTCAGCTAGAAGGTCGCTGGTTGGCGTCCCGGTGAGGACACCCGGGATCTTTCTTCGTGGAGTCTCCATGTTCTCCCCGTGCAGCGTGGGTTCTCTCCGGGTTCTCCGGCTTCCTCCCACAGTCCAGAAACATGCTGAGGTTAATTGGTGATTGTAAATTGTCCGTAGGTGTGAATGTGAGTGTGCTTGGTTGTCTGTCTCTAAGTGTAGCCCTGTGATAGACTGGTTACCTGTCCAGGTGAACCTGCCTTCACCCTGAGTCAGCTGGGATAGGCTCCGCCCCCCATGACCCTGGTGAGGATGAAGGTGTAGAGATGATGGATGGATTTTTGAAGAATTTAAAAGACATGTTGTTCGTATATGTGTAGTCATTATTGAAACACATCCCATCCAACCCAAAGTCACTGATCTGACCGGCGTTTTGTTGCTCAGGCGGTAGGTTGGCTTTCTGCAGGGTTGATGGTTTGCTGCCCGCTGAGCCCGCAAAGACAGTGTGGGGGGATGCAACTCTGCTTTTATTTCTTTCAGATTTTGCTCGCCAGCATCTATCGACACCATCGATCCATTGGTCTCCAGTGACTGCAGTACTCTTCTGATTTCCACACTACAGCGACGTGATGTTAACGAGCTTTTTTTTTGGGAGGCAACAGAATAATTTGCTGAACATTTCTCTTTCTAAAAGTTCATCATCTGGCTGGCCTCTGTGCATGCTAATGGTTTAGCATTTGGGGTTTGTTGAGTTCATGTAGAAACAAGTTTCGCATCATCTCCGAAGCACTGAAGTGCACTTCAGTGAAAACAGAGCTGAAGCTGTTCCAGATGTTCTCACATCTCACAGGGTCGCAGGAGCAAAGGAGCGAATCGCTTTGACAGTCTGCATATTTACTCCAGATTCATTCCAAAGGCGTGAGTATGCTGTGCCATACATGGTGATGCATTTTAGTGCAGTCAGGGAGAAAAGAAATATCGTCAAGTACCGATAGTCTTGGTACCTATTCACTCTGTGAGCTTGCTCAGGATTTGTGATTGCATTAGAGTGGAATGCAAACTCATACTAAGGTCTCTAGAAACTTGGCTAAGATGCCAGACTTTCTCTTACAACTCACAGTTACTCTGTTAATTAGTTTATTTATGGAAACCGATGCCATCCCTTGATGGTGTGGTATTCCCCAATTGTCCTGAGTTCCATATAATCCTACAGAAACCTCCAACAAGCTCTAGTCTAGTGCAGGGGACTATGAAATCTGCTGCTAGGGGCTGCCAAGTCTCTTTAATTATGCTGTGATGTTAAATTGGGTATGGTGGAATAGAGCAAGTTGCACGCTGTAATGCTGGCCTCATGCCCAGGTTCATTGTACCCATAGATACATACGGACTGCCGCTGCTTCCCGGTCCTTTACAGGGCTTTTTGGCACAGGGAAGTCTTCTAAACTTAGTATTTCACAGTGTGGTGACAGAAAAATGTCACAGTTGACATCTCTGTTGCAATGCTAGCATTATTACTGGTTCGCAAAAATAAAATAAAATCCATCGGAAAGAGAGGATATTTCTGGCTTCACCATGTCCCTGTTTGTCCAGTCTGATGGATGCTGCTTAGAGGCAGGTAACTACCAGACTGACAGGTGTGTGTGTGTGTGTGTTCATACATATGTAGAGGTGTAAATGCCTTTGTTTCAGTGTGTGTGTGTGTGTGTGTTAGAGAAAGTGAATGGATAAGGTGATACTGGGCCAGATGGTGTGTTGGGTGCTCAACACAGAAGCCAAGATGTCACCTCAGCTCGGTAATGAGACAGCGAGCGGTGTGGTTATCCAGATCTAAAAGGCCCATTGAGCTGTGAATGCACACTTTGTTTGCCTTGCATTGGTGGAGCCTCTAAACACTCCCATACAGGTTTAGCATCGTCTGTTCTCGGCGGTAGAGAAGGTCTTTAAAACTAATCTCTGCGCCTAAGCATGAGTGATGTCTCAAGTCCAGGATGTATGTACAGTAACGCCGTCGCATGTAGAGAAAAACCCTTTAGTTTGCGTGCACATGAATGAGCTGTAATGCTGTCAAAACGTCCTTCATTAGTGTCATTGCCACATAAATAAGCCTTTGAAAACAGATTAGCTTCGCCGGAGGAGGCTCAGCAGCTTCCACTCTGTGGAATCGCACAGCTTGTCACGTCTCACGCTGTCTGATTATCTTGATTTTTAATTTTTAAGACTGGAGAATATTTTATGTTGGAATCTCTGCCGTGCCCTCCGCCAGTCTCTCTCGTCTGCGGTTTTCTGTTTACTCACACTTGAGCGGATGAAAAGTCATTAGCTCCGTCCCAAATTGCCACCTAGTGTCTCATCTGTAATATTTATGTGCTGTACCAACAAATACAGAAGAATGACACAACACCTTATTGCCACAATGAGAGGTAATTAGATGTAATTTACTGCTGCACGACGACGCCTCAAGACGTATTTACTCCGACGGTGCAGCGGACCAGCCTTGGCGTGAATCGTCGTCCTCCTTCTGCCTCGCTGTCAGTTTGCTCTGAATGTTCAAACTCAGTTCTAACCTTCTGCTTACGGTTTGCTGTCTTACCCATTTTACATATTTTTACTATGAAACCAAACGCCAGATGCTTAACTGATAAAACAACTTTGTTTTCAGTTTGCCTGTTAAGGATGATTGAGTTTCTTTAGCAGGTGGTTCATGGAGCCATCATGATGGAACTTTTTCTCATTTTCAACCTAAATAGAACGTAAACGCAGTCCAACAGAGTTTATTGTTCATCGTCCCATTCGCCCAACAATGCTTTAGTCCATCAGTCAGATCAAAGACGATATCAGGATCACTAATATCAACTGGTTTGTCCTCTACATGCCCACACTGTCTGATAGTTGTTGATGCTAATGATGGGGTCCCTTATGTCGCCATGTCCCTGTCAAACAAACATCATTCCTCTCCATGAGCTCGCCCATCTTACTGTCCATGATGATAGAGGGCAGACACAGCTCACACCTCTGCCTCATCACTCTGTTCTTCATCGTCCTCATCCTCTGATTTCTGCATCCATGTCCATTGTTGTTTTCCTGGTTGCTATGCAACAGCAGCAGCGCTGTGTGAAAGTGGCAGCGATACATCATGTTCACTCCCTGAACCAGAACCATGAACGTATGATGCTGGAAATCATTAAACTAGTTAAATACATATTTATTAATCTGGGATTGACGAGTCTGACGTGTTTCAAATATCTCAGAGCTTTTGCCAATACTGGACCCACACGGTGGCTCTGAGTCCATCCATCCAACATCTATACATGTATCTGTATGTATGTATAGTATAGTATAGACCACTAAACCCTCACCAGGGTCACAGCTGGAGTCCATCTCAGCCATCAGATGTTTCTCTTCTATCTGCTCCATGTAAACACAGCCTGCAGTTCAGCCCAGTTCAGCCCAGTTCACACAAAAGCTTCATGGATTTCTGTCACATGAATGCTGGTCCCGGCTGAGACACCAGCAGCTTCCTGGTAGCAGAAGTATTATTAGTGTTGTTCTGATTTTTATAACGTTCAGCAGTGAACACGGTTTATCCACCAGCTTCTGAATGGAACATGTAGAACACTGATGGAACATCACCGTTTAGATTTGAACATGTTTAGTGTAATAACTTGTTGGAAGTTAAAAATCTGCTTATTCTTTCTATTCCTACAGTTTCTCTCTCTGATAAATGGTGCATTAATTATCTATTGTTTTTCAATATGCGTTGGATTCTCTGCGTCAGAATGTGCATATATGTGCACATGTGAGATTCAACACATGGCTCATGGCCAAAGAGGATCATTAAACCCAAGCTGTGCTGCAGAATAAATGTGAAAGCATGAAAACCAGGCAGCATATGCAGGACAGCAGACTGCAGGCGAAGATCAGCGGTTGTGGGTGGAGGTCAGTTCAGAAAACTGAAACCGGGCCGTCTGACAGGGTTCCAAACTCTCAGCCTAAATCCAGAATGTGATCACTTCCCATCACAACAATGGCAGCCTCATTATAGCGCATCCAAATATTACTATTGCATCGGCTGCTAAAAATGTGGACGTTTTCTAAGAATAGTTTCAACAACGACTGGTTCAGAGCAGCCAAATGGAACTCAGTGCATCAGGCCACTTTGTACAGACAGAAACATACACTCATATTGGTTATATATACATGTATACATATATATATATATATACATATATATGTGTGTGTGTATATATGTACAGGCGTGACTCGATGATCAAATTGTTGTAGTTTAACGTCTGTACAGTTTGTAGAGGAACTGATTTCTCTGTTTACTTGTTTACTTTGGTCCAAACTGAGCGATCACAGCGTGAACAGGATGGATCACTGCAACAGGTCGTATCCAGACTTGTGTGTGATGCTGTAAATTATGTAAATTATGATCCAAGACAATTATCGGGTCGATGTGATGTTCTGTCCAATGCTTTGGTATTTGACCAAATACTTACAAAACCAGTGACATTCTCACCAGCCTTAAGTGGCAAATAACAGATTCCAGCTTGAGCTAAGATGCACGTAGCATCTGCATGTTAGCGTTGTCATTGTGCGCATGAGCTTAATACGAGGAAGGACAATGAAAGATGAAGTTGCATTATGGTGGAGGATTCTGGATCCATCCTAAGCACCGGTAGTGGAGATATCTGCTGCATCAGCTCTGACAAACTCTGCAGCTGAAATGATGGAGCTTATGGCCGATACGATGGTTGCAGGCTTTAGTTTGTGATGCAGTCTGGCCAGAAGTGTAGGTCCAGAACCTCCGCTGCCTCGAGACGACCTCGATCCGAGCTGGTCTGTGTTGTTCATGTCTCCAGCTGTCTTCTCCACCCTTTGTGCTGAATACTACAGCACACTGTGGATTAGTTCCCTCGCTCCCCCCTCGGTCCCTAAAACCACCTCATTGTATTATCTGTTCCTCCAGAGAAATTTATTTGGAAGTTGACATCATTAAGCACCTTGACTCGTGTGCTGCTGGGCTTTAATGTTTAATTTCACACCAAACGAGGGGAGGAGGAGGAAGGAGGAGGAAGGAGGAGGAGGATGGAGGAGGAGGAGGAGGAGGATGGAGGATCACAGGGTGGATGTGTTTGTTAATTTTTATGTGTGTTCTGGGGGTGTGCGTGGAGTCAGACTAAACCGTGAATCCTTCATGGGCCGCGGCGTCTCCTCCGTCCTGGGTGTGTGTGTGGCGGTGGCAGCCTGCTGTGTACATACACTCATTATTGTAAATCCAGTAATTAGCCTCAGTAGCACATTGAGTCAGTGGCTATAATTGGGCCCTTAAACCGGCTGCTGCTCAAATATCTCCTTGTACATTACATAAAGATGCACACACACACACACACACACACACACACACACACAGAAAGACTAAGCTCAACATAAGCAGTGTTCATGGATGATGTGCTCAATATTCACTCACTGCCAATAACACACACACACACACACACACACACACCCAGTGAGATACAACTGTTTTGCTTGGAACGCTGTATCGGACATTAGATCTAAATTCCAGGGCCACCTGTGTGTGTGTGTGTGTGCGTGTGTGTGTGTGTGTGTGTGTGCGTGTGTGTGTGTGTGTGTGTCAGCACACAGGAGACGGCAGTAGACACCTCAGCAGCTTTAGATACACAGCAGCTGTCAATAACTCATCACTTCTTTCATTAAGAGTATTGGCAGCCAGTCAAATAGGCTGTGTGTGTGTGTCTGTGTGTGTGTGTGTGTGTGTGTGTCCGTCCTCCTCTGTTCTTGCTTGTTCAGTGACTCTTTGACTGTGCTGCTTTTTTCTTCTTTTCTTCATTCAAGGCCCATTTAACCATTAACCTACCGTGTGTGTGTGTGTGTGTGT
>NW_007577807.1:786713-823185 GCF_000690725.1 Stegastes partitus | reverse complement strand
GAGAGTCCGACGCTGACAGGTAAAAGCAAAGGTGATGGATAATGCGCGGTTGCGTGCAGCGGATTGATGTAGGCGGGGAGATGGTGTATTAAGAGACCATCGGTAAACACATTTGCTCCGTGGAGGGAGAGGAAGAGGTGGAGGCTGAACAGAAGCCAGCAGTTATGAACAAGAGATCAGCAGCGAGGTGGTGGGAATAATGATTTAACTCTAGTGGCCGACCATCTGAGCAGAACCTTTTTGTTGTTGTTGTGCAGATTTCACACATGTAAACACGTGTGGTGGTCCCAGAGCAAAGCGGTCAGACAAAGTCACTACGCTGGTTTTAGCCAACAGGAGAAAACCAGATACTGAACCAAAAAGGGCTTAAATGAAGGTGCAATGATCAAAAACATACAGAGTAATGCTCATTAGACACCATGGATCCATCAGATACCTTCAGCCTGGCATCAGAAATGAAAGTTTATTGCTGGTGACCCTCCGAACGCCTCACGTTTCTGTGTTTTAAGCTCCTCACACCTTTTTACTCACGATAGACCTTCTTCTTCTTTTTTTTAACTGCAGCTCTAGAAACAGCACAACCACGGCTAGAAGTAGGGAGGACTCATCAGCATCTTCTGTGGAGTTTAACAAAGTTAGAATGTCATAAATCCCACCAAAAAAAGGAAGATTACTTCAATTATTTATTTTGCAAAAATTAAAAAAAACACAATAGTCATAAATGAAATCAATGTGTAGCTACGTCTTTATTTATTTTCCATGTTTATCTCTCATCTTTCGTGTAAATACAGCTCGCAGTCCACCTCAGTTCAGCTCTTCACCACTGATGAGGGAAATATTTTTAACTTTTTGCAGAATCTAATAACTGCAAACTTTTTATTTTTTTAATTTGTTGTTCAATACACTGAGGTTGACGGAGAATCAGAATTTCACACTTATGATACTTCTATATAATACTTCAAAGATGGACATCTTTTGCTCTGAAAATAATTTTGGTAAATCTGTAAAGATAACTTGCTTTGTAAACCCACCACTGGGGTTCAGACTGTGTTCGTCTCTATGCGGTTCTGTTCTGTGTGTGTTGTCCACAGCGTTCGATATGAAAACATTCTTCTTCAGGTCATTTAATCGTTGCACCCGTCCGAAGGCAGCCGGATGCGTCTGCTGATAAATCTGCAGCCTCCAGTTTAAGCAGCGCCGTGCCTTAAATACATCCCATGGAAGCAGCACCGGGCCGCTCCGACCAGCCCGCTGCACCGGCGTACGCACCAGAACCGAGCCGGCAGCTCAGTGTTCTACATGTTTATGTGGAAGGATTCCCGCGGTTCTGTGCATCATAGATCCTTTATAAGTCTAATTTTTTAACACGTGACATCTCATGATTTATCCTTTAAACGCTCGTTAATCATCGTGTGATTTGACACCTAACAGAAGAAAAACAAAAGCCGTCGGGTTAATGCGCTCCTTCATTTCCATGTGTGGAGTAAATGTTGTCGTCTTTCGCTCTGATTGACTCGGCGGCTCCAGAGCTGTGAGACCAGCGATGTGACCGTCTTTATTAATTACCCAACATCCATCCACTTCATGTCTGCACTTAGTGCTGCTGCACATACATGAAGCTAATTAGCGTTGAGCCTCCCGCGGTGTGTGTGCGCTCAGGAGCTAGCGCTGTGCCGTAGCGTTTTAGCTCGCACCTCCTAATAAAGCTAAAAAACACACGCTGGCATTGGACCTGAAAACCCACCATCAGTCAGACCCTAACTGAAGCCCACCGGGGGATTTAAAACCTGTTCAAGTTAAAGCAGGGTTATGTTTCCCCTGAGCGGTGACAAGGCCCCTCTGCATGCCGCTAAGACTAATACCACCAAGGGCCCAAACTCGGCCTCCAGATCGTCTAAAATGTGCAGTTCTAACACAAGGCGAGTTTTTCCTCATTTGTGAGAAGCTGACACTTTGTACGAGCCTCAAGGTTTTTCCTCTGACGGCAGCATCACACGGGAGGAGCTGCAGATGGACGGGCGGCTGGCTGCCTGTCATCGTGTTCAGAAGTAGAAGAAAAGAAGGGGATGGATGGTGTTGATTAGACAAGAGACTGAGGTAAAGAGAGTAAGGGAGGAAATAATGACAACATGCTTGAGGAAAAAAAAAGAGGACTTCAAAAGCCAGAGAAGAAACGACATTTAAACTTCTCCAACATGCTCCACCTGCGATCAGCGTCAATACGTGGACGGTTTCTGCAGCTATTAAAAAAAATGTGTGTGTGCATCTCATGTCTGTTAAAAAAACAACAAACCTGCTTCAAAAGGCTGACAGACATGCTGGTTCAGGTTAGCCTGGCTAGCACGCAGAAATGAGCATAAGTCCATGATGTGCATGTATGTGTCCATCCGCTCCCGTCTGCTCTCCTTCTGGTTAGTCGGCTGATACTTTAATTTTGTGAGTTTATGAGGACAGCGTCCCCGTAGACGTGTTGAACTGCACACTTAAACACACACTGGTGTTGTACTAGTGCACAAAAGCGCGAGCAAATTCCTCCGAGCTCACTGCCTGTGAACAAACCGAGTGTTTTCGTCGATGCTCAGCAGTTTGAACTCTAATGAGACTCATCGTCGTGATCCAGACCGACTCGGTAACCGTTCGTCTCTGGTGTTAGTGTGCGTTCTCCTCACCCATCCCATGCGCCGCCTATTTCTAGTTTTCCCCAGCGTGCTCGCAAATTAGGTGCTTCCACCGGTTAATGTAACGCATCAATAATTCTATACACGCCACATCAATAAGTCCACGGCGGGAATACGGGGAGCCGAGGGAGATGGAGCAGGACAGCAGAGAAGAGAAGCATCAACCTTTGTTGTCTTCAGATCCATAAAGGCGTTTCTTTATTTTACCTCTCCTCAGCTTTCATGTGCTCCTCAGCTTCGTCCAGACACCTGCTGGGACATCGTCAGGTGCTGAGGAGGAAGGCAGGAACCAGCAGAACCTGGAGCTCGTCCACGCTTTATTTGCTTCACACCTATTTGGAGCCAGTGGGCAGTTTTTAAACACACATCTGATCAGCTGGAGGCGCCGTGGTTTGGTTTTTTCTATGTATAGGAGGTGGGCAGCAGGAAGCAGGAAGCAGCCTTCAGCCTCTTTATCCCACAACTCACTCGTGGCTTTAAAAGGCCTCTTTATTTATTCATTTTTTATGTTTTTAAATGTCAAAATTACAGCATTTATCAGAGTCACAAACTGTAAAAACAGCTTTTCAAGTATTCATGTGTGGCGTTCCGTCAGTAAAATGATCCAAATCCAAGCCTAGAAACTGGGATAATTCATCAGAAGTCCTTTAATCTACAATTAAAATTACAGCAATAAACAGCTTATAGTCAATAAAATCTGAGGAAATTAAAAAATATATATTATTAATATTTTATTTTGTAAAATATGATGATTAAACACACGTGATGTTTATTAGTTAGTTTGTGATTTATGGGATCAGAATTTTGTTTTTCTGCCAAAAAATAAAATTCATTAAGTTTGAGTTTCCTATGGTTGTGCTGCTCCCATAAAGCTGCAGGATGTTTTATTTTACTATATTATTATATTGCAGTGAGCAGGGCGCCCACAGTGAGTTAAAACATGTGACAGGAGCAAACACTTCCTAAAACACTGGTCGGAGTTCATCGGGCTGCACTTCAGTGTTCTTTAGCATCGACTTTAATGGAAGTCGTCTTCCTACATAGTGAGCCAAATACCTCGATAGAGAATCACCCCAAAGCGCTTTAAAAGTAGTTTTTAAAAAAAAAAAAAAATCCCTGTAAGGTTTTTTTTCTTGAGACAGAGATTGAGATCCGGTGACTCTGAAGACTTTTTCACACTCATCAAACCTCTGAGCGAGTCCTTACGACGAATACGAAAGAATCTGAGATGGTGAAGTTTCTGCCCTTCTGTCATCAGGCTTTCCTCTGATTCACCATCACCTCTGTGGACGGACAGATGTGTGGATGGACAGATGTGTGGACGGACAGATGTGTGGACGGACAGAGTGGAGACACGACAGCATCATATAAACATGACTGCAGCTCTCAGTGGGGGGAACAGATTAATACTTCCTAAGAAGAACCGTTTTCTATGTTCAGGTATGAAAGTAGTCGGAGATTCAAAGTTGGTTGGAAATGAATTAGACTGAGAGATGGAGAGAAAATGAAGTGGAAATAAAAAAGACAGAACGACAGACAAGAGACATGAGAGGAAATCATCCCCCTCAGCACAGCTGGGCTCGCTGTCATGTCTGCCTGTCACATGGGATCTGGCTAGAAATACGAGTTCTCGTCTCCTCCAGACAGAAAATAGGCCACATCCTGTTCAGCACAGCCACTGCATGGCACTCTCTCACAGTGCAACATGGTGCACTATATAGGACATGAAGACGCCACATCACAGAGAATTATTCAGCGTGTGGGGACTGCAACAGACGATCACCTGTTACAGCGCTTATACATCAGATGTACGTATTATATGTGGGTTATGGCTTCTTTTAAGCCTTAAATGGTCTTTAGAGCAGTGATAGCTCGTTTAAACTAAATCCTCTGTATGAGCCTGCAAATACATGCATATGAGGTATTTATCTGTGTGTACACACACACTCGGAGACGTCCTCAGCAGGTCACTGAGATCAGGACCAGTTTAGATGTTTGTTGACTGAAGTCAGATCTGTTCTTTACGTCTTCACACAGTGTCATAAAGGCAGAGCTCAATGCAAGGAATGCACATTTTAAATCATTCTCTTAATACCTGGCATCATAATCAATCAATAATCGGTTACTTGGTGACTCAGATTCAACACAGTGGACTTGTGTTGGTTTTGTCATGTTTGACAAACAGACGATATGCAAAAGCACCTGACATGTAGGAATGCTGCCCTAAATGTCCATGTGTGTTTCTAGTTTTTATTGACTGGGGCTGGGTGATAGAGCTGAAAGCTATATGACTGTGACATGTTTCATTTCAGTCTATCAATAGCTAATAACACAGCGGTCTACCAACAGGTGATTATCTGTTTTAATACAGCTTGGGAGAAAAAAAAATCTGCTCTGAAGTTAACCACTACAGCCTGTTTATCAGGATACATGGTGAGAATTTGTTATATTAACACAACGATAATTATATATATGATAATGATAATGCATAACTAAAGATGAATGAATCAGCTCACCTCAGTGCAAATTCAAATATGAAAGCAAGTAAAACCTTGAAGTGCACTGAAGCCAGCCGGGGAAGCCGCCGCACAGCGCTCAGGTTCAAGTTCATACCAGCTGCTCAGGACAGAGACTCCCTGGATGGAGACGTCACACTGACGTCACTCCCACATGGAGGCCGTGGGAGCTGCTCGGAGGGCATTGGTCAGGTGGAGGGTTGAGTGTTTCAGCTCATGAAGCCAGTCTTGCAGTGACAGCCTCCACCAGGGCAGATGTAGAGTTGTGGTTGGGGGTGGCAGGAGGCCAACGTGGGCCAACATGCTGTGATAAACCTGCATGAAAGCCGTCAGGGGAGCTGTGGAGGGCAACAGGACTGGATGATGAAGGAATACGATTGGCTGGTTATGAGCTTGGGACGGGCTTTGAGTTTATTGGTGCAGATGAACTCTGCAGCGTACGTTCACGTTGGTTTGGATGGATTTCAGTCAGACGACTTCATTGTCGCCGCTGACGAAGGCTCTGTTGGCGGTACGTCACATCGGCTTTGGTCTTCGTTAAAATGATGTGGTTGCCATGACGACTGTCACATTTTGCGTTCCAGATGTGACATGAGACTGACAACTCCTTGTCAGTTCAGACCAGTACAGCACAGAACACTGGACTGGTTTAGCGTATGGAGCACATCGTATGATAACCATCATTATTGATTTGGGTCTGAGTGTCTGTAGGAAGCAGCTGCTGTTCCTTCCTGCTCCCACTGAAGAGCCAGACTCCCAGCCATTGATCAGCCTTTTGTAACCGCGGCTCTCTGATTCGGATCCATTAGAGATGGAAGATGAAGTGATTGTTGGAACAGAACGCTGGTGTGGGAACTCATTGGGGACAATTCTTATAGGAGCCTGAGTTTGATGCTGATTAGTTTAAACAAGATGTCTGATTCTGATTCGGTTGAATCATTTGTTTGTCGTTTGTTCTGATAAGTGCTTTTGATGTTGGATTCATGGTGGTACAGAAGGAAAAAAATAAAAAAACAAACTTAAATCAAACCATTGTGAATCAAGGAGCTTCTAGTTATTAGCCAGGATGTAGGATCCAGATCACTTCGTGTTCTTCTGCCTGGATGTGGACGCGGTGGGAACATTGGGTTTCCTCTTTTATTACTTTTTTATTAAGTTTCCTAATTTAAAAAAAAAAATGTCCATGAATATTTTCCATCATGGTTCTTATTGAACCAGTGGTCAGCCCACATCCCTGCAGTCGCCCCAAAGCCCATCCTCTGCTTTAACATGTACGATGTGTTGCTGCACTGATGCTGATGATGCTGATGGACTGTACATTTAAATCCTGTTTATCTCGACTCACTGTATCCGTAACATGAACTAGCATCTCGTTTGTTCCAGTGTTCTGGTGGGATAAGTCATGAGACTCCTCACAGTCACAGCTGAAGTGTGACCTGGAGGGAAAAAGAAGAAGTTTGAGCCTCATGTTGTAAAAGGTACCAAACTCCAGTGATCTTATCCATGCAGCTGTTTTTGCCCTGATGATTATTGTGGTAGTGAGTCCGTCCCCCTTCCTTCAGACAGCCTGAAATAACTGCCCACAAGGACTTTAACTGCAGTCGATGTGATAGATAGTCCAGTTGGGGGTTTGATTGGAGGCTGGAGGCTCTCTGGTGTGGTCTGTCAGCAGTTTGGCCCGGTCAATAAGACGGGGTTGGTCGAGTGGTCAGGGGGGATCAACAAGAGTACGCCGTCTGATGAAGAGGTCAGAAAAAGCCTGTGAAGATTCTCAGTCATCCAGGTCATGGTTATTCTGGTAGATTAGTCGTTTGCTACGATTAATCTACCAGAATAAGTCAGGAAAAAATGACTGGGAATAGACACAAAACCACCCATAGTGGATGTATGAATAGGTTTATAGTCCTGAGTAGCCTCACAGCGCTGCAGGCCCAGTAGGCCCAGTAGGCCCAGTAGTCCCAGCAGGCCCAGTAGGCCCAGTAGTCCCAGCAGGCCCAGTAGGCCCAGTAGGCCCAGTAGGCCCAGTGAAGACATTGAAAGCCAACATTCATACAGTCCCTTATTTAGTTTTAATGTTTAATTTTTTTAGTGTTGCTTCTACTTTATTCCACCAGCGGCTGAAGGAGGGGCTGACCTGTGTATACCATTAGCAATGTGCAGTTTTATGAAGAACCAGATTTATATCACGGGTCGAAGGAAAGGAACAGAAAAGGTGCCCACAGACTGTTAAATTAAGTTTTCGGTGCGACCGTTTCTGGATGAAGGTGTTCTGATAAAGCGTCTAGCCGCTGCGATGTGGAGATCTGGTTCCTATCAGTCCAGTTCAGTAGGACTGTTTTCTTCACCGTTCGTTTTCTGTTGTTTCTATGAATTTGTAAAATGTCCTCAGTGGCAGGCGACTTCCTGGAAGTGTCCTTGGTTCGATTCCACCGTTCGATCAGAAACAGCCTCATATGATGGTTTAGACAAGCACGCCTCTAACAATCAGCAACGATTGTTTAGTTTCACTTTAATGCTCCAGTAATGAGCTCAGTAGGTCTTTGTTTGGAGTTTTCATTATTTATTTGTAGAGCCTGAGCTGAGCTGAGCTGAGCTGGTGATCACGGCAGGCGTGCTGTTACATGTTAGGTTATTAGGCTGTCTTCTGGACTCGTGTTTAACTTTCCAGACTCACACTCGAGAATGTCGGTTTAAACGCGTCGTATTCTGGACTCACAAAGACCTCATGTCAGTTTAAAGGCAGTTCTCCTCGTTTGATCATCAGCACCAGAGATACCAGACATTTAAAACCTTTTCCATGTTGTCTTTAGTACGTTTTGATGCCTGATAAAATACCAAACCTGAGTTTTCCACAACTCTTCGTCTGCCGCTGACTTTCATTCTTTTTCTTATGGTTTCAAATTCAGTTCCCCCAACATGGTTGGGATACGACTGAAACCCGAACAGTGAAGTAGTCCTTAATGAAGAACTAGCCTTAAACTCATCCGTCTCACTGCCGTGACCTCAGAGGACTTCTCATCTGAAAGTGAACAGAGACCAGGATGACGGAGGCAGAGGGATTCTTGGTCACATGCAGAGAAAGTCTTTACCTGATTTTCATACGTCCTGATATCAGCATATCAAAGCCCATCAGCAGGCTGAAGCCTCGTTTCTGCCTTCTGAAGGAAATGTCAAACATGAAAGACGCAGTATTTGAAGAGTTAAGGTAGAACAGAGCTGAAATGCCATTTCCTTTTTTTAAGCTGTCATCACAGTGGGTACAGACTTCTTAACTCCGCGAGAGTCGAGGAGTCGCCTTGAAGCGACGAAGCGCTGCTGTGAAGCTCACCGAAACCTGACGCTGTCACTCCTGCGCCGCCGGTGATTGATCAGCGCATGTGAGCGCTCGCTGTCGTTCTTTATCGCGCCACATGAACTTCGCCAGACTGTGATGTCACACATGATGTCATCGCTGTTTATTCCTCTCTGAGTCACATCAACCGTGACCTGAAGATGGAGGAGGCTGGAGTCCCTCATCCGGCCTCGCTGAGTTCAAGTCAACACCTCTGACATGCTGCTGTCACTCAGAGGCCAAGAAATAAACAGCAGCCTTTGTAATCAGGCTACTCTGTGAGGAGTTCAGTCTTCAGGAGTATTTTCTGTGGTGGTCAAATGATCAGTAAATGATCACAGTTGTTTTGAAAATCTGTTAAACCTGCACAGCCGGCAGGTAAGTCATACATTTTGCAGTAATGTCTGTTTATTTATTTTCCCTTTTGGCCTCAAAACTCCTTTTCAACCTGTCGGCTGTACATTTAAAACCTGCTGGAACTGGGGAAGGATGACTTTGCTGCACACTTGCCAATCTCGGAGCAAATATTGGCTTAAAGCCTCTTTAAGTTCTGGAGAATCAAGACATCAGGTCTGTTGTAGAGTGCAAGATGAAGCTCGGTTGTTTTTAGCGCCCAATCTGGAGCGTTGACACTCGCATGCAGCACCGCCGAGGGAGCGCCTTGGTTATTCCTGTCCCGGGTTTACACATTATTCATATTTGGAAAACAAACAGATAACTGGTTTGTGTTAAACCTTTAATTCTATCATATTCAAACTCAGAAAACAAACAAGCAATCAATCAATCAATCAATCAATCAATCAATAAATAACCTATAACCAGTCTATTCTTATGGAATTAACAGCAGAGTTTTTGTGCCCTGAGCTGAGTCTGTAAGGCATCGTGTCACTTCTTCTAACACTACACTGAGTCCGAGCTGTAAAAAAAGCTGCAGTTCCAACGTGGCGACGGAGATCCAAAAGGCTCGACAGATGATAAAATAAAAGCAGTGAATGTGATTCATCTGAGTCGATATGAAGTTGTGTTTCCTAAAGTCCACAGCTTGTCTCTGCTGCCTCTGTTTTACTATATTTTAATTATTTCAATAATATATATAATTTTGGAAGTGCCACCAGTTTCTCCTTTGTTTTGATAAATCAGGGAAAAAAATCATGATCTATATATTTTTTTTTACACATTTAATATTTTATTTTGAAGACACCGTTCTGGCGAATCAGAGTCCCACTTTCTGTCCACCAGGTACAAAAACCCCCTCGATGACTGACTCGCAAATCAAAGTGCACTTTTATGATTCGTCTTTTTTTATTATTTATTTTTTTATTTAAATATGTGAGACCTAATGTCGGATAGTGACGGGGGCTTTTAATGTTTTTAAGGGGCAATCTGCTCCCGGCACAACAAGAGCAATGATAGAAGATCAGACAGGCTGAATAATTACAGCCAGGCCACTGTGTTGGGAGTGAGTGATTAACGCTGCGTGCCGGTGTGTATTTGTGTGTACTCGGAGAGGGAAGTTGAGGAGCGAATGATGATTAACGCCGGAGCAGACCTTGAGAAGGACGGGCTGCCAGTGGGACAGATGACAGCAGATGAAGGGATGGGAGGAGGAGGGACGGAGTGGAGAGGTGGACGGAGGCTACAGAGCCTCTCATTCTGGCAAATGACTGTCGAATGCTGACACTTACAATAGCAGTCATTTCCTCACCGTATTATTTATTTTCCTGCAGCGCGCTGATTGATGATACGTCATGTCTTAATGCCACAGCCGCTGATGGTTGGGTTGGGAGGCAGGGGGCTATTTTTCCCATGCTTCCCTACAACTAAACAATAGCAGTGCCACTTACTCAATTGTTCCTTCCACCTGGGCTTCTTGATCCTCTTCCTGTCAGTAAGTTCTCTGTTTAGGCCTAACCGCTGGTTTCGGTTGGTTATTTGTGGAGGAGGAGGGAATACAAAGAGGCATAAAGGCAATTTGCACAGCGTTTAGGAGCCGGCATTCTTTGCTGGTGGGTTTATGATTTTGTCTTTGTGCTGGAGTAACTGGACCGGCGCCGGATGAGGGCTGCAGCGTTCTGCCCTCGTGGTTTAGAAAGACAGAGGGTTGGGGGCTGTGGGATGGCACCACACATTTAGTTTGGGCATCCGGCTTCATCGGGTTCAGGTTTTAGTCTTTCCAACTGTGGAATTTCAGAAAAGAAAAAAAAAGTATCCTGTTGATGACATCATTGCATAGACGCAGATATTTAATGAAACGACAGGTGAACTGTTTTCAAGAACTAGTTGTGGGGAGATGAGTACCAGCAAATAATACCTGTGCTCAGTTAATCTATTGAGATGATGGCTGATATAGTTGTTAATCCCATTTTCCAAATCTCTACCATTTAGCTATTTAATTGGTCTATTTGTGTATTTTTGTTTGCTTGTTGTGGCTCAGGGACACTGATGGCATGTCCCAGTTAAAGCAGCAGTGGAGAAAAAACCAACAACTTTCAAGGGATTATTTGTTTGGCTTAACTTAGTTAAACTTATCTTAACTTAGTTTAACATAATTTATCTTAACTTAGTTTAGCTGTAGCTTAACTTAACTTATCTTAACTTAGCTTAGCTTTTCTTAGCTTAGCTTTTCTTAATTTAGCTTAGCTTAGCTGAACCTATTCGTTTAGTTAAAGATAAATGAGCCCTTCACCTTACAACGGTTAGGTGAAGTTAGACATCAGCTATGTGCAATGTGATGTGTGCGATGTTGAAAACTAAATTTAATAACCTAAATGTGTCTCACAATATTTGATCTAATTTGCGTCCTTTGAGGAATTTAATTAACACAGCTTCAGCGTGAGAGCCAATAAAGTCTCAGGACGTGTCCACCACTCATATATAGAGCAGGTTCTTTTTTTATTACTCAGTCCTTACATAACCATAATCGGCCGATGCTTCCTTAAAGCTTTGATTCCTATGAATTGGCATGAGATGAGTCCAGTGTGGTGTAGGAGTGGGGTGGCATGCCACTGCCTCAGATTGTACTCTTCTCTAATCCATTTGTTCCAGGCACTCATATGAGGACTCAAGTCAGCAGCAGCAAAGAAAAGACTCCTCTTCACTCTCATCCACAGGGATAACAGCATGGCTAAAGCACAGGCACCCAGAGAGGCTGCTGCACACACTCACACACACACACACACACACACACACACACACACACACACACACACTCGTATGGTCCCCCGTCACACACTGTGTCTCGGGGGCCAGACTTGGGAAACCGTCCTAGTGTGAAAGCTCTTGGTTGGGGGCACGGCGGCCTCGGGGAGCCCATGAAGTCTGCTTATGGTTCTGTGTGGATGCGTACATGCGTGTCTCCAGCACAAGGATGTACACAAACGTGTTTTCATTGGTCGAGCTTTGTGTGGCTCAATCGGACTTGTGCGTGCGTGACGAAGGAGGAAGTGAGCTGGAGCGGAGTGACCATATTTGGTCGTTAGCTTGACTCAGGGAGGGATACATGTGTTGGGCCAAAGATGCTGGACCGCTGACCCGTTTATGATTTTACTCTTTACATGTTGTCAAATCAAGGTGGCATTTAGGACGGCCTGTTATTAGACACCTAATAGACATCAGCGGATCATAAGGATGTCAATATTCTATTTATTATATGTCTGTTATTGTGGAATTTAGTGCATCTGTGTGTTCAAGTGTAAACGATACCCGGACTGTGTGCACAATAGCTATAAGTACAGTAGATTAAATGAGCAGGACAGACCTTATAAGTTCGTTTTGTGCAGCAAACAGATGATCTATTTAAAGAGCCCATGTGATGAACCGTGTTTTATCTTCCTATCGTGTCCAGATGATGTTTTTTGATGCTACAAGACGTATCATGTAAGAAGCAGTGAGCTGATGACTGTCTGAGCAACAACAGTCCAGACTTCTGGGGTTTCATACGTCACAAAGGAACCAATGCAGTCATCTTACAGACTCGGGCTGAGTCATTCTTCTCCTCCATGTTTGCTTTTTTGGTTCAAACATGCAGGGCTGAACCACAACATTACAACCTGCCACTGCCATAGACTCCACCATTTACCATCTGATGACATTTGGGCTGCCGGGGCTCATGCAGCTTCAGCACCAGCTGTGAATTTATACGCTGTGATGTGACTGATGGAAAACAAATTATTGACTCGGTTGAAGGACAAAATATCACAAACCCCTGACTGTGATCAACTTTACAAACATCCACATGGAGACACAAAGCCCAGCCAACATGGTAGTTTGTTCTCTTGATCTTTTGGACACTTTGAGGAAATGATTTTGATCATCATTGATTATAATATCAATCAGCTTGTGCCAACGCTGCGCTGCATGCTGTGAGACATGCAGTCTATTTACACGGCATATTAATTTAGACATCCAGAAATCATCTTGTAGTGTCTTGTAGTGGAGATATCGTGGTCATCTTCTGAAGCCTCCGACTGGTTTGTGAAACATGTACGGCGCAGAACTGTCATGGTGGCACAGTGGGACGCCATGAATACACTTTCTGTTAAAGGGATGTCGGTATCTTAGCATTATTTCCTCTTAATTTGCTTTCAAATGTTACATAAATGACAGATTAGGTCTGATGCTGATCTCCCTTAAAACTACACAATTCACCACCTCTGCTTCTACGTGAGGCTGCACGGTGGAGTGGTGGTTAGCACCGTGGCCTCACCGTTGGAAGGTTGCCGGTTTGCGTCCCGGTGAGGACACCCGGGATCTTTCTGCGTGGAGTCTCCATGTTCTCCCCGTGCAGCGTGGGTTCTCTCCGGGTTCTCCGGCTTCCTCCCACAGTCCAGAAACATGCTGAGGTTAATTGGTGATTGTAAATTGTCCGTAGGTGTGAATGTGCTTGGTTGTCTGTCTCTAAGTGTAGCCCTGTGATAGACTGGTTACCTGTCCAGGTGAACCTGCCTTCACCCTGAGTCAGCTGGGATAGGCTCCGCCCCCCATGACCCTGGTGAGGATGAAGGTGTAGAGATGATGGATGGATGCTTCTACTTGGTCAACATTGGGGTCATGATGAGAAAACTATATCGGCACATATTGAACATGAACCACAGTCTCTTATGTCAGAGTCACATCTATCCATCAGCTCTGACCTCCTACCTGTGACAGTTTGAGGATGTACAACATGATGCCTCCATCTTTGCTCCTAGAGAATGACACCTTCACTCATTGAGGCAAAATGCAGCTTATTTTAACCATCAGCTTAAGTTTTTATTCATTTATTGATATTTTTCAGAAATGACCAATATATCATCATTTCTACAACACAGATAATCAAGTGTTTCTACTAGATTGCTGCTTTTTATACATCACATTGAATGTGGCTTCCTTCCTCCATCACAGTGATGCTGCCTGATGTTAGGTCTGGTTTGTATTACAGAGGAAGGGCTGGGCATCATTACAACTCTACATTTCTAACACGCTGACGCTGTCCTCTGTTGTGGAGTCAAAGCACAAAAACACAAGTTTAAAGTTTACAAAAGACAAATTTATTTTCTCCGACCATAAATACATTTTACCAAAAAAATAAAAAAAATGAATGAAAGTACTGAAATCCGAGTGGTAGGGCCCTTTAAGAGAGGTCAACAAAATATAGCTCTCCTGAAGAATAAGGCCAATAATACTGGACATTAACTCAACCAACAGAGCTGCCAGACTGAGACACAACATATATGCTGGCTGATCGGACCAACGTTAACGCATGGGAGAAAATTATACAGGCAACAACTAAAACTAACACAAAGAAACCCAAATCCCCCCCATGATGTCAGAGCTCTTGGTCTGGTCTGGGAGAGGGCCTTCAGAATAAAGCTCTGCCCCCAGCCTCCAACCAGGAAGTGCCACGCAGCAGCAGCAGCAGCCACACAACTCAAAGAAAAGAGAAATGAATTAATATCAAAATGACAAACACTGTGAACTCAGTGTGTGCCTCCATCTAGAAAACCGTGTCGACAAAGTAGCTGAACATGTGGTGATGGTGTTTGTCAGGGTGTGGATCCTCCAGCCTCCTGTGGGCCATCACACCTCACAAACACCAGTTTCCACTGTACACATGCCCCATCTGACAGGAAGCCACTTGTGCTGCACAGAGATGTCACAAACACACGTGTTCCCAGCCGGTTGTCCTATAAAGGTTCTGAATATGAAACTGTGGGGATGGTACAAGAAAATATGTGGCGGTCATAGAAGGAAGTTTTGTTTTTTTCTTTGGGAAGGCTAACAGATCATATTCACTCAGCTTTGTTATTGGTTAGCAGCTTGTCTGCCTCGTAGCCTTACAGACGAACAACTCTGGTCAAAGTTCCTATATGTAATTTACCTATAGTAGAATCAGATGATTGGCCTTCATGACCATCGTATTCTTGTGTAGTCACTTAAAGACAGAAAGGAAAATCTGCAGACTTGATTGTGTTACGCTACCTGTTCCTGTCATTTAAGCCGGCTCGCTGCCACATGTCAACATTTATCTTTATTTAGCCAAAAGTTGTCTTTTGTGAGATGATTCACTGGAATTTTCCACATCATCATTTAATTTCTGTCCTTAAAATAGGAAAAAAATAGATATTGACAGTCACAGTGACATGGTTTGGTGAGTTCAGATACTGAGCTCATGTTGCTATGACCTGCTGGTTAAGTAAAGCACAGACGAGCTAAATTAAGCCAAATAAAACCACTTGGTGTGAGCAGACCGCTCTCTGTCAGTCTCTCAGCTGCATCTCTGAGAACCAGTTGTTTCTCTGCTGCCGTCCATCCGGTGCTATGATGGTTAATTAATAAGTTGTGGAACGCAGACAGCTCTCCCCGTCGCTGCACCCCACCTCTCCAGCTCTCCACGACTCTGAATGCAAATGTTAGCCCATCCTAAGTGAGCGCGCGCATGTCGTCTCTGGTACGACTGCAGAATCAGGTAATTAGTGAGATCTCACTCTGCGATTTCTCAGTCAAGAGTCAATTAGCCTGGTGGTTTGCGGATTTGGCAACGTCACTCCTGTGGTACCAGGAAGTATTTGTTAATGTGTGTGTGGCGCCGTTTAATGGGAAAGGGGAGGCTGCACGTCGAGGTGTTTGACAAGTATTAATTACCTCAGGGCTAGTCAGGAAACCGGGGCGTAGAAGAGAGGAGCAGACGACACGAGGGCGACGGGTTATTACATAATTCATGTTTTCAAACCACATAACTGGTTATCCTGTTTGATCCCGGTGCACCTGCATCGTGATGGAGTGATACAGGTGAGGTAGTTTCCACTGTCGTTGGTCGAGTCCACCTTTGCCATGCGGGATTCAAACTATTAAGATCTAAACTGGACTTGTAGTCGGTGCAGAACAGCGGGGGTCAGGAGGATGGACGGGCGGCTGAAGCTTCGTCTGTGAGCCCTCCTGTCCGATCGCTGAATAAAATAGGAAGGCAGTTTCTGGTAAATAATCAGAGCAAGGCTCGGTGACAGGAAATCAGTCTGCGAGGTCAAACAAAGCAGGCAGGGGACAGAAAAACAGTACCGGGAACAGGCTGCAGTCAGCAGAGGTGGGCAGGTAACAAGCACGAGGGCTGCAGCGCTGCAAACGGACAGCAGATAAGATGATCTGGCAACTGACTGCAGGATAATTGCACGCGGAGCAGCTAATGAGGTAATATAGCGAACAAGTGACTCGGACAACATCGGGAGGACAGTGAGGGGAGACTACAGGGCAAATTGGTCCTGCTGTAGATGTCATTCTCTTGACTTTTATACCGGCTCGCCCAGCGTTGTCTTTCTATTTCTGAAAGCATTTAGCTCTCGTAGACTCGGGCACGTTGGACCCAACTAAAGACACATTCAGCTCACACAACTAACTCATTCATGTCAAACTAAATTAATTAGAAAAATAAGAATATTAAAAAACAGAGTAATGCTGCCCTAATAGGGTTAAAGCAAATGTCATTGTTCTTCCTGAAGATGTACCAGACAGACAACAGCAGAGCATCCTGATGCCATCAGGCCAGAGAGGTGCAGCAGCAGCGCATATGGATGCTGCTGCATGGTATGAAGACATATACTCAGATATACGGTCAGTCAGTAAAAGCCAGACCCGGGCAGAGCCGTCTGCCCCGCTGCTCACTCATCACTGAGCCATTAAAATGGTCTGTAAAACCCACAATTAAATCTATATTGTTTTATTCATCCAATCAGGTGTCTGGCAATGTTTTGGTAAATTAATCCTCCGCATCCTGCTGTGGTCCAGACTTTCTACATTCCCATTAAACGCCCGGCGCGGGTCGCCCTGCTGTCAGCGACTGTTCACCTGAAAGAATTTCATTTGTCCAAGTCAAAGAGCAGCGTTTTAACGTTCCACGACAGTTTAAGGGATGTTTCAGGGACTCTATGTCTATGAGAAGACAAACAAACAACAGCAGCCACATTTTAATATGCTGTGACAACAAAACTTTCATCATCTCCGTACGGTGTCATTATTTTGAGCAGGATCTTATTAATGACCTAGATGCTGTTTTTTTGTTTTATTTTGAACCCAGCCAGCTTCAGCTTAAAGCCAGAATGTATGTTGAAGAAAAACCTGCTACCAATGGAAACCCTGAAGGTGACATCTATTCCTGGCCTACATTTGTTCCTTCCAGTGGCTCGACCACCTGTGGCGGTCCTCCCAGGGTCCCTTCTTGCCGTGGCGGCTGTCAGCCCGGCTTCCTTGCAGCTCGAGGTGTCGGTAATGAGCAGCTTCAAACCTCATTGCCCCCTCATTACAGGCCGGGCCTGCTGGAATTGCTGCTTCTTTCCTTCTCTCCAGGATGTCACTATCAAAGAATCCGCTTGCTCACCGCTGGATGCAGGTAGACTTCTGAGGGCTCTGTGACATGTCTGGATGTTGTATGGCCAGGTGTATAGGGGAGGGAAGGAAGCACTGCGTCTGTGTGTATCGACCACCTTCCAGTCTTGCTTTTCTTCCACATTTCCACTGGTGTCTCAGCAAAACACACCTGAAGCTTCCTGTTGGCTCGAGCAAAAGTTGTAAAGCTGTTTGTAGGAAAGTGTTCCGCTTAAAGAAGAAAAAGTTCTGGGTCTGGGTGATGTGTCGGTGCAACCTTGTGCAAAAAAGTTCTGTTCCTGTACAACTGCGGTCTCCATTAGTTTTTTGAAGAAAACAGGATTTAGTTTGGAAACAGTGGTGAAGGTTCCCCTTTGAACGAGCCACAACGTCTTCGACAGGAAGCTGGAAGTATGGATGGACGCATCAATCAGCAGCAGGACTTGGACCCAGGAGACTGTGTGGGACCATCGTTCTTCACTTGTTTGGTTAAGTTTGGCACCGAAACATGTTTAGAGTTAGAACAAAAATCCTGGCGTGGGTTAAAGTTAAAACCCTTTACAACATGTTTGAAGCATCTCCTCCATTTCCAAGCTGCCTACCCATCCAATATGTGACTGTTTGCAGACAATAAACCAATAAAATAAATGTCAAAGATACGCTGATTGGAAACATATATGTGACACACGACAAGCAGCCAAAATCTTCCTCCAGAAGCATGAATGTCTAGCTGGGTGGGACTTTCATTCATAGGGCTGGTAGGTGAGCGTTCTGCACATGTGCTACGACCGCGATGCTTCCTCCCAGCCTCACACTCCAATGGTTCTGACTGTATCAGGGCTTTCTCCTTAATTAGCTGATCTGTACATAACCCCTTGGCCCATGACTGGCTGAACAGAGAGAGATGGAGATGGAGGTCTTCCCCTTCTTCGCCTGCTGCTGATTTTAATGACACCACGACATCTTTTCTCTCCATATTTTCCCCATTCGCCTCCGATCTCGGACATGTCACTGTGGTTTGTTTTTTTTACACCGAGCAGAGAGAGCGCTGAGCGGCAACACATCAGCATGCTGGCGTTCTCGCTCAGCCTCAGCACACGTGTGCTTAGCTGGCAGGAAACCATAATGACTGTCTGTGAACGGCGAAACTCAGCCGGCGACGCCAAACACGCAAATGTGGATTAGTCCAAGTCTCCTGAATGTGGCTCGACGCACACTGAAATGCTCAGTTTTATCATTTCATTAACGTCACAATGCGTAATGCTTGCTGGGATGTACAGAGCTGTAGAATGGCGAGCCACCAGTTCCACGCCAATTTGCTGCTGAATTATAGCGTACCAGCGGCCATCTTCCCAAATCCCAATATTTGTTTGATTTCTTACACCCAGGGCCAGTTCAGATATCTATTGCCTATACCCCCCTCCCCCTGTGGTATATTACAGCCCCACTATGATGTATCTGCATAGCGGTGCTGTATGCAGTGTATCCTCCAGGCGTTTGTTTTGCCTGTTTAACTGCACTCCACCTGTCTCCCCAGAGAGCATCCCTCCACCCAGTAGCTCATACCGGTGCCACCGGCCACCGGGGCTCAGGATTTTTATTACCCACACGGGCCAGGAGAAGAATTTGTGCCTCCGTCTCGCTCTCCAGCTTACCTTTGAAGCCAGGAGGACTTAGCCGTTATTGGCGAGGGAGAGTATTGAACCCTGGAGAAGTGCTATAGACCCCCCTTACGTTTAAATTTAGCCCCACGTTTTATCTCGGCGTTCTCATTAGCGGCGCTGGAGACTAATTGTTACTGGTTAAGTCTTTATTGCTGCAGGTCCTTTCACTTCATCTGTCGCTCCCTCACTGTTTTTCTCTGCGCTCCTTTCGAAGTGGCACAATGGCAGGGGCGTCTCTTTGTATGACGGTAATTAGCTTTTATGATGTTGCTATGAGCGGGGTCTTTTCACTGCCATGGCCGCCACTCCGCTTGGCCGGCCGCTTTATCACCCTGCCATGCTCTGGGCAATTAGTCTGCAGGAACACCTCCCGCCTTTGTCCAGCTAGATCCCTCCAAAGCCTCGGGAGGCAGAGGGAGAGACGTCCACCTCCTGCCCTCTCTGCTCTCTCGCAGCAGGAATGCTGAACGCGTTCAGTGAGAATTCCCTTTTGTTTGGGGAAGGTGGTGTCACTTAAACACGGGGGAAATTCAGCGTTCCGATAGCGAGTTATTTTGCTCTGAACGGGGTAATTGTCAACACACAAAAACAGGAATTAATGATGTTCGCCGTATGTCGTCGTGGGCAATTGCTATTTGATTTCCCTCCTTTGTGTTGAGTCCACACTCGTGGAAATCATAGCTGTGCAAACGTCCTCCTCAGCGAGCTCGCTGTGGAGCATAATTTCTGCAACGCCGATCTGCCCACACACACCACATGTTCTCACCGAGTGCAATCCCTCATCTAGATATATATCACAACAGAGAAACACCTCAAAGGAAATAAGCTGGGGGTGAAGATTTTAAAGCTATTTTCACGATGGCCTGACTTTGACTATTACGGGTGTGAAGCCACCATACACTCAGTTGTGACTTATTTTAATGATCACTGGCCTCTACAGGAGGTCCTCTTTAATAAAAACTAGAAAACTTCTGATTAAATGATTGTGTGGATAACTGGGTGTTGCTTTGAGGCTTTTAAATCAAACTGGAAAAGCGACGCTGCGTGCATGCACAGCTTCACGCTGAACCCCACGAGAATCCCAGGATGTGTTGTTTTACGTGTAAGAGGTGAAGCTTAATGTGTCCGAGCAGGTAGCAGAGCTGAACACAGGCTGGTTCACTAGGTTGTGCTTTATGTGTAAACTGGGAGAACATATGAGATGGAGATATGGAGAGGGCTTTTTCTGGGTGAGTTTTGAAGATGCGTATAAAAATGATTGTGAAACACCAAATTCCTTCCAAACCCAAAGCATTTCTAGGACCGCACTTCCAACCCGAGATCACCTAAATCGTCAACAACCGATCGTGTAGTATCCACCCCATTTTCTCCATTTTAACTTCCCTGCTCCAGTAAGAATGACAAATCTCAACCCAGGGGAACGTTTGAACTCCGGGGACCTATTGGCTGTCTCGTCACTGAGCTGTGGTCTTTCCTTCTTAGCTCAGATATTGATCTACCGCTTAGGCAATTAGTCTGAGCAGACCCCTTTTACCTTCCTTATCCTTCCTCCTCCCTGCTCCAGTGCAAAGCTCTTAGAAAATACCAAAGGATTGCCTGCAGTCAAAAGAAGCCAAATTACCTGCTCTTTTTCTTCTTCTAGTGTGATCACCTGCCAGGTACAGGGGGTAAGAAAGGCTTCTGCTGTTGATACAACTCAATCATCCTCCCTTTATCCTTCATACTGCGCCGAGTTCTGCAATCAAGTGACACCGCTGCCTAGATTAGAAAAGTAGAGGCGCTGTAGACTCAGGGATCGACTTTTATTTGGTGTGTTTTCAGTGTAAGTAGGCAGCTTAGAGGGAATGCGCCGTCGCTTCAGCTTCAACCAGCAAACACGGCAACAAGTTCACGCTCAGTTGGAAAGTGAAGCTTTCTTGAGATAGAACAGTTTTTCTTTTCAACCTTTCCAGTAGTTTTTTGCATTCACCCATTTACACGAATACTTTGACGCCAGTGGCGCCATCAAGAAGAACTCGGTGTCTTGTTATTGGATTGTCCAAGAGCAGAAGAAAAAAACAACAGACAACACTATCTATTTTTTTGTCAGTGTTTTTGTCTTAAGCAGCGCCGCGTTTTATTGAGGCTCCGCTAAGGTTTAAATCCACCACCTATCACGGCTGCCTTTCATTTTCCCAGTTTGACAGGGAGCCCAAATTGGCCAGTCTCTTTGTTGAGGCGATCCACATTCGGCTTGTTTTACCCAATTTGGTTTCTGTTCTTTCCACCGACGGCGGGCAGTGAAATATAGGGAGAGCTGATCAAAACGGAGCTGCAGCTTGTTTGTCTGTTTTGCCATAATGGTGTCCTCAAGGTTCCTTCTGGAAAATAAACAGCTTTAAGGACTAAAACCGAAAAAAGTAGGCTGCACTGATGCCACTGATGTCCACGAGTAAAGTCTGCAGCTGCTGCGGAGAATGAATGAGAAACATGATCTGAAACAGGGGACGGACAGAAGAAGTGATGGCTGAAGATGGGGCGACAGTCGAGGCTTAGCGAGTGGCCGGGGGTCATAACGAGCATCACTCTGCCCCACTGCAGCTTCGTTTTGCTCTTTAATTGAATATTGTGCATAAAATTAATTAGTGTCTTAACTGCGACAAAATAGAAAAAGTCAGATTTGTGCCAGTCGTTATCCGCCCACGCTCTGTGTTTCTTATTGTATTTTTTAAACACCAGTGCACACGCAGAATGCAGCTTCAGCCTTCTGAAGTTAATTAAAAACCAACACCCTGCATGATCGAAGGAGGCCCGAATCACCATCCACAGAGAAGGGTGTCGTCATGATCAGAACAAGGAGGAGCAGGAGGATGGTGCTGTCAGATCACATGACTGCATCGTAGAGTTGTTCACACACGTTTCTGCATATTGGACGTTTAGAAAACTGCATGTAGGCCACATGAATCCAGATGGACGCTGCTAGATGGGAGTTTCACTGGTCGGTGTTTCACATGTGTTGGGCTCTTCGTCGTGTCGTTGGCTTGTCATAGATGCCTTCTACCTTTCAAACATAACGCTGGTTGCTGTTGCGTTGTGGATCGTGTAGTTTAAATGGCCGTGCACTGGACATCCAATCAGACTGTGCGTGTATTTGCCCTCCATCCTCCACTTCAGTCCACCTTCCTTTATTTTATCCTTTATCTGACTGACGTTTTAGTCAATTATCAGTGAAATCAATGGTGCAGGCCATCGTTCTGAAACAGCCAATCAGCATCAGTGCTGCGTAGATATCAGCAGGTCTCTGTTTCATGTGAACCCAAAGCAGTTTCTGGGTTTTTTTCTCACTGTGGGCTCATTTTTTAACAGCAGTTATAAAGTCCTGCACTTCTGTGGAAACAGCACAGTCACAGCCAGACGTAGAAAAATAACTCAGGAATGACGTTTGTGTTGGATGACCCAGTTCACCCTGTCCAGGACTTTCATGGTGCCGTACATAGAAGGAGAAAGAATATTTGTTGGTATTCATTATAGACTTTTATACTAAGTTGACGCATTTTCGGTTCCAAATGTCCCTCGTTTTATATTTTAAAAAATCTTCAAAAATAAAAAACATAAACCTGTACCAATACCTGTCACCTAAACCAACAGACCCCCAAAAGTCCTGAATAAGGTTAAAATGGAATTAATCATGAAAAAAAGCTGCATATCTTTGATTATTCAAAAATGTTTAACACACCTGGAGTCAACAGGTACGGCATTTGTCCAAGTGTTAAGACTGACAGTGACTCCTCAGACTTTATTAATAATAATAATAATAATAATAATAATAATAATAATAATAATAATAATAACAATACTTGCCTGATATCTGTGTTTATTCTGTTTATGCAGGTTCCACGTTGATAAATGGTGTATTTTTTATTTTTTTCAGACCACATGCCTTTCAAACTTCCTGGCAGGTTTCAGGGTTCAGAGTGTTAACGATGAATCCACCGTCCATGCTGTTAAACGAGCTAAACGAACACACCTCATTGTAATCCACAGTCAGCCCGTCTGTCTCTGGTCCGTGACTACATGAACCGTTTTAACCGTGATGACACGTTAAGCGCCGTCCCCCAGTCATACATCCGGACGGTGTTGACTGATTAAGTCTCCACAGCCAGTGACGATGAAGAAATGTCCGTCTTTGTCATCATTCCTCACCTCGCCTCATCACATTGACGTATCTAATGTAGCGTTTGACAGGAACGTCATGGACCTGACTTATCATTTTTAACTTAAACACTGTCTGGGGGAGAAGAAAAATAAAAAAAAGGGTGAGCTAATGAAGCCTTAACAGTGATGATTGTTTTCCTACTTGGAGGAGAGTTTGCGTGAAACTAATGACTTCTAAGCGATAATTAATTGATTCTTGGCCACCTGAATAAGCAGAATTTTAACAAGAAGTGACAAGAAGGACAAGTCCCGATATAACCGTCTCCTCACCGTCTGTGGGCGGCTTTGCTTTGTTCCAGTGATGCGGGAGCAAAATATATGATCCCTGTGGGACATTAATATGCAAGAAACCCACAGCCATTTACTATAAGGTACAGCTCTGAGGCGGTGTGACGTTCTGCTGGAGCAGAGTCTAAAGAGTGATGAGAAAAAAATGACAATTAAGTCAAAGATTTACATTCTAAAGGGAGATGTGTAAGTGGGATACATAAGTCATGTGAATGAATGTCTTTCAGTTTTCTAAAAGCGAGGCTTCTCTCAGGAACTGGAGGAGCTCTTCTCGCTGAAGCTCCTGGAATGTGTTCATGAGGAGAAGGCCGGCGAGCACAAGGTTACAGGAGCGCCGCCGCCGCCGCCGCCGCCGGGTTTCTGTAAATCTTACTGTTCCCGAACGGGATGGAGTCGTATTTTTTTCCTCTAATACATATTTTCCAGATGCTTGAGGTGCAATTGATTGCCGTTTCTCCCGCTCAGAGGTTTTATTCGATATCTATTGCATCTGTACCTCCGGGCCTGAATAGGGGTCTTGGGTTTACTGAGCAGACTCCGATAAATAAGCAGCACACACACAGTCCGGATCCCTCTGCGGACATTGTGTCAGTCAGTGAAACGTCGGCATACATTGTCGAGCAGAGCGTCAGTAAATCTAATATTGAAAGTCAAGCAATGCACATTATGAACGGTAAAGGGTTCCTAAACAGCCGAGGCTTGACAACATGAAGTATTGGGAGAAATGCTGCTGTAAAGACAGCTCTGAGAGGAAGGCACCTCTTTAGTCATCAGCACCGAGTCTGATATGCTGTTTGTGAGTCAAGGCAATTCCCTCAAGGCCCACAGAGCTCTTATCTGCACTTCACTTTGAAACCGATTTCTCTTCTTTGTGTGTTTCTCCAGGAACATGTTGTATTGCTCTGCACTGTATGTTATTTATTTTAATATATCTAATGTTTGTTTCTGAAGATCCGCCTTTACCAAAGTTTTCCTTTCAACTTAAACTGCAGCTTATTTTTCAACTTGAATAAAAAAATAAATAAGAAATGTGGCGCCCAGATATTCTGGAGTGGGCGCGTAGTCCAGGGATGTTTTCCAACCACGCTGACCTCAGTAATACCCGTCTGTGATATTGGAAAACTGTGCAAAGCCTCAGACTGGGTTTCATAAAAACACCTGGATTAGTCGGTTCCAATCCAACGGGCCGCCGTGGACCGGTCCGTAGACGTATGTGAGGGAGACGGTGGCGCGTCAGGATAGAGTTCTTTGACATTTTCCAGCGTAGCTCATCCTGTTTGCGGCGGGACTTGTCTGATATCATTGACACTTGTCTGGTTTCCAACACTTTCAAACTGCGTCTGCGTTTGGAACGTGGAGCCCAGACCCGGTGACGGTGGGTGGAGGTCCAGAAACACTGCAGGCGTGCTGGTTGATTGAGCTGTGAGAGCTCGTGAGGCTTTCATGTAGCTGTTTGCCGTCAGCTTGGCTAACGTGAGGTCACATGTTTGTGATGCAGGAGCTCTGCTGGGAGGAATACAGCGTTAGTGTGTCTGCAGGCTGCAGCAGGTCATCATGTGGTGCTTCTAATGAACCCGGTCCATCTGAGACGGGTCAGGCTGAGCTCAGGTTTTGGTTTTATTGCAGTGTTTGGTTTTTGGTGATTTCATGCAGCAGCACTGAATGAGTTGTTTCACTTCTCTTTTTTTCTATATGTTCTTTTTTTCCACCATTGTGATGCTATTTTCTGCTTTCTTTTAATTTACTCCCTCATATATCCCGCTCCACTTTTCAAATTAAGACTCAAACTGTCACATGTGCAGGTGTTTTATTCTTGTTATTATTATTTATTGTGTCTCATTGGCTGTTTTCATGTGCTGCTCTTTGCGCCTGTGTGTCATTAGTTTGCTGGATTTGTTGTCCGATGTGCAGTTTTCTCCAGCAGCGGTTCAACACGAGGTTCTGAGGGCCCAGATGAGGTTCTGAGGGCCTGGATGAGGTTCTGAGGACCAGTGATTCGGGCAATGTTTTTGTTGCTCAGATTTGGTTTAAATGGTTCAGTTACACACAATATTGAGCCTCATAAATGTTTTAAATGGTTATTGAAATGTGTTGTATTAGTATGTTGGTGATCACATCATAGAACAGTTTAAAAGTTTATTTTTGTTTTTTGGGGAACAAGCTACCATATATTCCTCTTGTATTCTCCCATCAGCCTTTCTTTGGTCTTACTATTTATAATGAACACAGCTAGCTGATGCCTCTCTCACTTTAACAGCATCTTTCTTTGTTTAAAGACTTGAGCTTTTTGTTGCTGAAAATTAGCATCCAAACAGGCTGGATGAGAACAATATACTTTTCTTTAGCTTCGATGCTTCACAGCAGCTGAATATCTTTGATTTCAAAAGAGCCGTCTTTACAGAGCAGATAGAAAACAACCTGTAACAGCGTGTAAAGCAGACGACTGATGTGAAATCAGCTTTCATTAAAAAGACAATCTGGGGAAAAAACACTAAATGTTATTAAATCATTTAATATTACAAGACAGAGCAGTGAAAAAAAAACATAATTAATTCTGAAATAATTAAATACATATAATATTGTTTTTATCTGTCAGTGAGCTGATGGATGCAGGACGTCTGCGTTCATTCCTTCAGCCTCCTGTTTGTTTATTGTTGAATTCTGCGCCTCCGTCCTTTCAACATACGAAGACATTTAATTTACGGGTGTCACCCTAAAGGATTTGCGGGTTCTAAACTTTTCAGACTTCAAACCGTCCTCCTCCAGCGTGTCAAGCTGTCTGGAGCAGCTTTTAAGACAAATTAGTGTTTAAACGCAGAACGCTGCTTCCCGGCTAATGGAATCAGCAAATACGGAGTTCTGTCATGAAAAGAACAATCCGCTCTGAGGGCGCCGTGAATACTAAACAAACACCATTCTGTCAAGCACACGCTGTATGCCACTTCCTCTGAGGTGCGAGTGCACGTGGAGCTGGAAACGTGGAGCTGGTTTGTGACATCAGCGGACCGGGTCGGGTCGGGTCGGGCCGGGCGCCTCGGGGGGGTTCAGGAGGGCCGCTCGTGGCCGCCAATGCTGATGTGTGCGTCTGTGCCACACCGCGGTGGCAGCGGGGACTCGGCATTCCCATGCACGACACGTCCTAGGGCAATTGCCGCGGCGATTTACCCTCTGCTCTGTTGCCGTGGCGACTGAGTCACCGAGGAGGAGGGTGTGTGTGTGTGTGTGTGTGTGTGTGTGTGGGATCAGACAAGGGCCCTTGTTACTTAAAGATGATCGCTCCTTCTCCTTCTCTCTCTCATTTCCATCCCGACTCACCTCTCTTCTCTGCATCATTTTCTCATCGCTCCTCTCTTTATCGTTTCCCTTTTATTTTTTATTTCTTTCCTCTTAAACTCAGACCGTCACTGTGTTCTTTTCTTCAGTTATCAAGCAGCGGCTCGCTCATGTGACACATCGGCTGTAGTGAAAGTTTGTGCTGACAGATTTATTAAAATCATTGTAGTCGTTTAGCGTAAAGCCGCCGCCGCCTCCTCCAGCTCCTCACTCTGTCAGCATATTGAAGGTTTCTTATAAAACGAGAGGCTGGAGACGCTCGGGCAGAATTCTGAACAGCCTGGATGAAGCGTAATACACTGCTTAGTGCTTTATTAAAGGTTCAGATTAGGGGCTGGAGAAAAGAGAGTTGTGCTCCAAATCCTGGAGGCTTGAGGAGGCTTAAGGTGTGACGGGAGAGCTATGAGAAGCAACGTCTGTGTGAGATGGGAGGAAGATGAGATGCCAGAGACAGGACGGACAGAGGCAGGATGGGTACTCCAAGACAGGAGATCCGTAGTTAATGTGAGTTTAGTCGTCTCTGTCTCTGTTATTCAGCTGAAGGCTTCCTCTGTGAGCGTGTGCGGTTTGATGTATGATCCTCATTAGGACTCAGCGCTGACCACCACCATATTCTCAGTATGCACCCGTCTACAGGAGCGTGACTGTCCCTCCGCCCAGGCCTGGGAGCAGGAGCAGCAGCAGGAGCAGGAGGAGGAGGAGGAGCAGGAGCAGGAGGAGGAGGAGGAGGAGGCATGTTTTCGGTGCTATTTGTCTGTTTGACTGTCGGTGAGATTACACACGAAGCGGCGGGCTGCTGCGTTTCATGAAAGGCGGTGGAGTGATGGAGCGCGGCCAGAGGAGGAAGCGATTACATTCCCTCTGCAAATCTGAATGACTTTCTTTAAAACTGAGAGATAAGGCGTCGGCCTTGGCGGAGGACGGCGCTCTGCGAGTGCTCCTCTGGTTCCTCATGACTTGAACATGAAAGTCAAATCCGTCCTGGGTGATAAATCTGTTGCTCCTGTGCGGCTCTCTGATGTCAACAGCTGTGAATGTACCTACAAGTCTATAAATGTGATTTGTTTTCTGATACATCTGTAAATACAGACCCAGGAATGTTGTAATATATTAAATAATAATTATAATAATACACTGAAACTGAACCCTTTATTAAGAGTGTTTAGCCTCCAGACTCCACATTCTTCGTCTCCATCCCCGTTATGCTGCGACGCTCCTGCTGTGCAGCAGATCAGCGAATCCGCCTGCATCTCCAGGTTTCGTTTGCCTCGAGCTCAGGCTCAGCAGCTCAGACGTCCAGACTGCACGGCGCTCACCTTACAGCGAGCCTCGTTAGCCGTAGCATCAGATGGCGGGTTTAATCGTGGTGTTTCTGGGCTTTAGCGGTCGTGGTTGTGATTCTGCTGCAGCAAAGCAGACGGCAGGAAACTCTCAACTGTAGGAACGTGTTCATGTTTTATTTTTTTGCTTGTTTAGCTGCATCGGGAACTCGTGAACCTGAGCTGGAGGCCAACAAAACCGTCGGCCTCCTGCACAAACCACACATTTACTGATTCCGTCTCAAATATTGGAAATTAGTTCATGTCATGGGAATGGAGGACTGTTGGCTCCTGAGTCTAAATCCTTCCAGTTTTACTCTCAGTAAAATCTGCATTTAGTTACTTTAACTGCATTTATTTGCAGATTTCTTCAACTTAGATAAACTTTATTGATTCATGAGGGAAATTGTTTTATCACAGGACCACAAAACAAACTCAATAATTATATAAGAATATACAAAAAAAAAGAAATAAAAAACAAGCAGAAAAAAAAAATACAATTCAAAAATGACCATATGTACAATTTACAAGTACATTTTTATTTTGTTTTTATTTTTTTGTAGTAAAAAAAGGAAAAAAAAAAAAAAGAAGGTAAAAGATAAAAGATAAAAACAGCTGTAACACTTGTGCAAACATATAAAAGAATGCAATACGGGAGAATTATGCATTTGCAGATTTGTCAGAATTTATCAGCTCACCTTTATTTAAGTGTTTATCCAGTGACTCAGTCCTTACAGGTTGTGTGGATGTATATTCATACATTTAATACACAACTGATTCAATAAAATGCTAATTATAGACAAAACCAACGCTGATGATTTTCCAAAGCTAACAAACTAAAAGTGTGATTTTTGTCTTTAATAAGCTGTTAAACACCTGAAATGAAGCAGGTCGTGTTCACTGGAGCAGAATAAATGTAATATTTAATTAAACATCTGTTTAAAAGATAAACAAGTAGCTTAACATGTAAATAGTTGACGACAACAAGGACGCCGTCGCCGGCATCAAGTGAAATTATTTTTACTGCTAATATCAGGACGAAGTTTGAGAACAAGCAGTTCTTTGTTTTATCTTCGTAAAATATTTTCTTTACAGAACCTTTAAAACCTCCTGTTTCTGCCAGAGGGTGGATGTTAATGCACTTTATTCTGTGCTTCTGATAAATGTTCAGTATTGTGCAATAGTTAGTTTATGACAGTAAATAAATGTTTTGTGTGTTTAAAAAAATGTAATTTATATGTTATCTCATTTTTTAAAAAAAGCAAATTTGCATCAATATGTGAGACTAAGTCGTAGTAAAATAATTAATTCTGACTTTTGGATGTTTTTAAACCATTACTATATAAGAACAGACGTAACGCTGTGGTGAGGATGCTGCATCGTTCAGCGTCTGTACTTGTTCATAAACCAGCGCTCGGCTGTATTTACCCAGATTCTGGACTTAAACCATGCGCGCCATCTGACCCGCAGAATTAAGGATTAAACACACACATTACCTGTCAGCGGTTTGATGCTCTGAGAACATTAGGACACAGCTGAGAGATGAGAGGGCATCTGGTCTATAATTACCCCGATAGAGTTGTCAGTCGACCACAGTGAGTGAATAAAGGCAGCGCTGCTAAAGGTTCAGATAATAAGCCTATTACTATCAGCCAATCTGCCTCCTCTGCCTTTGTTCATCCAGCTGATTGTTATGCTGCTGCAGACGGACGGCGTGGAGATGAGACGCTCGCTAAATCTGACTCTGGCCTTCGGTTCGCACGGGGAGGAAGCCTCAAACTAGGCTGCCTGAGAATCGGCCTTTCTGCGTGAGGAGAGGTCAGGGAGTGTTGGGCAACATTTACCCGCAGAGCGACCCTCTGCAGGCCCGTTGAGCCACGGAGGAGGGACCGAGTCCGACCGGGCCACAGCAGAGTGGAGAGGAAAAGACAAAATGATATAACATAAGACATGCAGTGCCTAAAGAGTAGAAAAGGCATCAAATACAGGTACGACTCATTAGTGAAATGAAATACGTGAGTTAAAGTCAGACTGACATGGAGCAGTAGCAGCACTGTTATGCTCAAGTATTCAGTCATGATCATGAAACACTGAACGTTACACCGACACCGTTCTACATGGAAGTGAAACGTCGCACCTGAGAAATGAAATGTGACATAATGCACGTCACACCGACGATGTTGTCCATGAAGAGGAAATATTAGCACGTTACTGAAACGATGTTTCACTCCAGAGGAAAGTCAAACTGCAAATGATCTTCATATTATTGTTGTTTGAGCTTTTATTTCTGCAGACGTGGAGGAGGAGTTTTACAGTTTGATAGTTTGATAGTGCACCAACAGGCTGATGTCTGAAGGTGTAGCAGGATGTTGGGATGGAGCCTCAGTCTGCAGGGAGGAGGTCAGGGTGGATGGATGGTAGAGTTTGGCTTTAAAGGGGGACATGAAGCGTCCATGTTGGTTTGGAGCCGGACTGGCGGATGCTGCAGTGCAAGACTTTTGTAAATGTATGTTCATCACATTCACGCAGAAAACGTTCACCCTCAGCTAATTGTAGCCTTCAGCTAAATGTCTGTGGAGTCTGGCAGCATCGCTCTGCTGGTGCACTGATAGCGATGGGTTTAAACCAGCAACGACCGGTTAGCCAGCGCGTAGGGCTTCCCTCCATCGCCGAAAAAACTCAGGAAGCATCGAACTTTCTGATGCTCCAGATAGAAAAACAAACTTCAGAGGAAGGATTAGAGTCTAAATGAATCAGTGGTCAGAAGCACGTGTTGACAGTTCAGCTGTAATTTCTCTTGCTGCCAAAGGGGGGCGACAGAAGGTCAACGCTGCCGGTTTAATCAAGTCAATCTGAAATCATTTTCGTCCACCCAGACCGAACATCAACCGCAGCAGTGCTGAGTCATGAGGATTATCTTTAGTCGTCTAATAAGCGTCCTGGTTTCCTGCCGGTCCAAACCTGAACCCCAGAACGTCTCACACGAGCTCGTTTCTAGGAGATAAAAGCAGCGCGTTATGTAGCTCGTAGGACGTTCTGACCGTTTGTGTGGAGCCTCAGATTTTCTTGGTTCCTGAAGCAAAGCGCTGGTTTTGTTCATACAATCGCCTCCACAGTGCTGAACAAGGCTTTGTACCCGGAGGTGACGGCGGTGGGAACAGGATGTATCTGGTACTACAAACCAACCCGCCACCGTCTTTCAACAGCGGCGCTGAAGAGGCCGTGAAGCACAGGACGGCTGAGCTTCATTCAGGTCGCATTAAAGCTGCAGTTAAGATGTTTTTTATGTTTTGGACAGGTTCAGGAACGTCAGCTTATTACTTATTATAATAAAGTTTTATCACAGCTTTGATTATGTTAAAATAAATCAGTTGACGGGGACGTGGGGATAATTCAAAGTTACCTTTCTGATCCATGAAGCCCAGAACCGTTTGGCCGTACAGTCGAAGAGCTGTTATTGGCTGAATTAGCTTTTTAAAGTTGGAATTAAATAAAAGAAATTCCCCGACAGAGCTGGAGGTGACGTGGGGATGTGATCTAGTTCAGTCAGCTGAAGTCAAGGATGTTTTAAACAGTAGAACAGACCTTTGGCTCAAAGTTATGAAATGAATTTAGTTCTTTGTTGAGTCTGGATTCTCAACTCCAGCTGCAGCGATTCATTGATCAGTTCACTGACCATCAGTGATGCTAATAACTGATCGATTGGTTTATTATATTCTGGTTTCTTTCCTCTAAAGTCAGATTGTGGATGAACCAGGACATTTACAGGTTTAATCCTGGCTTTGTAGAAACACTGCTCAACATTTTTCACCATTTTCTCCAACTTTACAAACAAAGCAACTCGTGATGTCACCGAAAACCGATGTTTAGTTTCTGTTCACACCGAAAAATGAGCATCAGTAAGAACCACACAGGCTGCTTTATGACGACACAAAAGTCAAACAGATTTGAACAGGTTGAAGTCCACGAACATTAAAGTAAAAACATCTGTGGAACAGCAGCGGTGTTGGACAATCATCGGACCGATACCGATGTCGTGCATCCCTAAAAACAACTAATCAGCAGATTAATCGTTCATGCAATTTGCTCTAAACTGCAATATTTCAGAAGTTTTATTAGTTGTTCATCTTTAGTTGTTGTTGTTTGTTGTTTATGTTTTTGTTGTTTATTGGCACACGTCAGCGCTGCTCGGGTGAGACGTTCCTCTGAAGATGATGTGATGATCCAGACTCCACCGTGGCCCGTTTGAACCCCTCAGCAGACGTCTTGTTTCATTTCCCCTTAAGTAGCCGTGAGGCCGTTAGAATTATTGTAATCTTCCCTGTATGACAGTATCAGCGTGTGCCAACTCTTAATTAATTCCATACGATGATTACGCTGAGAGGAACGAGGTTTGGATGCTGGCAGCAGCCTGGTAACGGTGATGAGGCTGATCCGCTGCTGTAAATCAGGACTTCCTTACTGTTGTGAGCAAAAGGCAGAGAGGGAGACTAGTGATGCTGGTTATCCACACGGCTCTGATGCTCGGCTTATGATCTCCTGATAGCCGGAGCGTGGGCTCGCTGAGATGGCTTCCATGGCAACAGCAGAATTACCTGTAGGACAGTGTGTGTGTGTGTGTGTGTGTGTGTGTGTGTGTGTGTGAGGCGGTGAGAGAGTAATGAGCTGCTCAGATCTGTCAGTGTGGACGCCGTCTCAGCAACACAGCCGGAGCTCTCCCACCACAGCATCTACTGCGTTCCTCTTCCTCCCTCTGATCACCTGGCGTTTACCTCCACGTCTTCATCCTCACCTGGTCGATGCTCCGATATGAGCAGCTCCGTCTCCATACCTGTTGAACAGATAATCGATTAAACCCAATCAGACAAGACGATGATGATGATGATGATGGTGGTGGAACACACGCTGAGTCATTCAGACAATCCAGAGTCGGGTTGTTGTCATTTTAAACATAAGGACGGTTTCTTAGGTTTCTTCCGATGCCTTCCCAGTTCTTTAAACATTGAAACAGGACAAATGAGATAATGAAGCACATGTCATATGCAGAACACGTCTGGGCTTCGGGTCCCTCAGCAGCAGCGCCTGTTTCTGGTTTCAGATCTTTATTCAGTGTGTTCAGACACAGGCTCGGTTCTGTCCTGTACAAAAGACACGGTAGCAGGATTGACAAGTTATGTTATCTCTTAGAAACGTTCAGAACACATTTTACCTTCCGTTGGTCCGGTTACGGCCCGTCTGCCGTTCCAGTGTCACTTTATTGAAGCTTCAATCGTTTTTCATCAGCAGCACTTTGTTCGGTGAGTCTTGGTTAAAAACTTGGCAAAAGAAAACTTTTTGCAATGATCGGAGTCTGTAGGAAAACAAAAATTCAATGTAAAAATTAAAAATAAAATAAAAAACCTGCATTCCTCACAGCCATGAAGCCGATGAAGACTCTGCTGTGACTCATGTGACTAAACTTGTGGGACTTTCCAGCCGAACTGCGTTTATACCAGACACATAAAAACCAGTTCAACATGAGCACCAACACGTCTGTTTGATATCGTGACTGTTTCCTGTTTTCTGTTGTTTTATCGGTTCTGATGACACCTGGTAGAAATCTGAAAGAAAAATAACGTTTCTCGTGTCGATTTTAATTTAGTTCATTGACTTATTATTTATTATGACTATTAAAACATACAACTTAGTTTTATTTTATGTACTTTATTTGGCCAAAGGCATTCAGAAGTCTTTCCACTTCTAGCCACAGTTAGACTTTTTCCAAACATGTGCAGGATTTTATTTTGCAGTAAGAAATATAAAACAGTCAAAGTGTGGCGGCAGCGACGAACACCCAGAACCTGTTTGTGGCTCAGAGCGTTAAACTCGTGGGTTTGTTTCAGTTCCAGGTGTAAATCTCACCTTTTCAAGCTGCTGCAGCTTTCAGACTCGGTACACACGTCAGCGTTCGTGGATGTTGAACCACTTTGCTGCCGTTACTATCAGTGGAAGTGGCTGCACTGGTACATAGGTGGGCATTAAGCAGACACACGGTGACGCAGAACCGGGTCGTGAAGTCTATGTTTTTCTTTAATAAAGTGCTTCTATACAGGTAATGACTACTTTATGTCACACATGGTCCCATTTCAGAGCCTCGATCACCACAATCGGCGTTTATTTGCCGGTTAGTAACTTAGTGACGGGTTCTGCTGTCATCCTCGTCAGTTTAGTTCCTGTCTCACACTGACTTGGTGGGAAATGTTCCTCACCTACAACCCGACGGCCACCTGCAGGCGTCGCCATCACGGCGTCGCTGCAGAGAGCTCACGCGTAGAGCAGATGAATGAATGAAACAGCTAAATGCATGCTTTGCTGCTGACAGGCGACTCTGGTGTGTGTGTGTGTGTCGGATAGATGGAGGAGGGGCGGTGGAGATGTCACCGGCCTTGGGTGGACGGAGGCGGCATCGCTGGGCCTCCTGAGTCACTCAGGAGTCCTGGAGCTGGACCGGGTTTGTTTTTAGATCATTAGTATGAGTGCATAGCAAAGTGGGATGCAGATTTCCTCACTGCAACCACGACAAGACGTAGTACAGCCAGTGTGTGTGTGTGTGTGTGTGTGTGTGTGTGTGTGTGTGTGTGTGTGTGTGTGCGCGCGTGCGTGCGTGCGTGCGTGCGTGCGTGCGTGTGTGTGTGTTCATGAGATTTTGCTGGTAGAAAAATGAGTCTTGTAGAAATTTGTGCTGCAGATTCTCGATGGTTGTCTGACTTCAGTTGGTTTAGTGGGAGGTGAAAACTCTGTATTATCCATTTAATATAGATTTTATTCGTTTCTTTACTAAACTAGACAGAATGCTTTAAACAATGGATGTTATGAGATGGATACATGCTTTGGTTCTGTGTTGGTCAGTTCTGTAAATATAAACAACTTGGTAACTTGGCTTTTTTTTCTTTTTTCTGTTGACGTGAGTGAGCTCAACTTGTTTTATTACGTATTAAATTCGGCCGCATTTCACCAAACAAAGTCCTCTGTGTGTAGAAAGACAACATTAAAGTTTTCTTAAAGTCAGATATCGAGCTGCTGTGTCACTGAAAAGGACGAACACACAAAATAAAGACGGTATATTTAAGAACCGCCTTCATTTGCACCGATGATATCAGGGCTCTCGCCAGCGTCATGGCAACGGCCCGCTACGCTGCTGCCTGAAATAGTTACGCCACAAATAGGTCTGTTACGCTGTTTTTGAGGGTACGTAGTGGGAACAACAGGCGCTGATGGAGTGTCTCTACCGTCGTCTCTGCTGCTAACGCTGCTATTTGCTAGCGGCTTTCCTGCTAACCGTTAGCAACTCGTCTCCCCCATATGACCAAAAAGACAGATTAAACTTCTGTGTGGTTTATCAGCAGCGAAGCTTCTCCAAACTGAGAAACCATGTTGAGAAGTCCCTCCTCCATCAGTCATGTGTTGAAGCGTGTGTGAGTGTTCATGTGTGTTGAGCAGGACTCGTGTCTGCCGGGTCGCCGGGCTCAACCCACCAGCACACAAAGATGCAACAGAGACCAATGGAGTCAGAGCGGCTCGCGGTCTCTCCGTAGTGCGGTGCATTCCTGCAACGATTTCCTGCCGACGTTTTAATGTATCTATAGGACAGGTCGATGAGCACGCCGGGAAGAATTCTATATTTCTGCCTGATGAACTACTTAATCATCTCGGGGATGGTTGGCTGAGTGAGAAAAATCCATATCCATTTTACCTTTTGTCTTTCATTGGCCACTGCCTCTCAGGTCATCAAAAAATAGACAGAGCAACGAGGGAGGGAGAGAAGGATGTAGCAGGAAAATATATCTCAGAACAGAGAACAAGTGGGAGAGAGGGAGGAACAGAAGTGGATGTTCGTCATAATTTACAGAAAGAAAAAAAAAAAGCTACACGGGGCTGTAAGTCGGAAAACGCCGTGACGTTCACAACCATTAGTCTAAAGAATGATTTCAGCGTCTTCCCCAATTAATACCAACGTTTAAGGGTTTGTCTTTGTCATGGAGAGAAGTAATATCCAGCATCCAGCCCCTAAGTCATGATGCTGCCGCAGGACAACCAACCCAAACAGACAGCCAGACTCATAGAGGGCCTCCAGGGACAGGAAGGAGTCCTGCAACAGATGGTCCCCACAGAGAGCCCAGGTCTGCCCCATCAGTCCAGGCTTACATGACCCAGCATCAGTCCACAGAGGAGCTGTAGGGAGTTCTCCAAGATGACTGGAACAACCCACCTGTGTGGAAATCATAGTTCATTGATTTATACATGTGGCCCTGATGCCTGCAGTCATCAGCAAGGA
>NW_007577807.1:763745-784203 GCF_000690725.1 Stegastes partitus | reverse complement strand
GTCAGACGTTTGTTAATCATAGCGGACCGAGGAATTGTCAAAATACTGCGGTAGCATATTTACAGTTTCTGTTCATTCTGAAAGGAAGCTCCACCACACAGAGCTCCATCACCAGCTTAGTTTGGTTCTCACACTGTTTGAGCCACGACCTCCAAAATAATATCAGTTTGTGTTCCTGACCCCCCAGTTTGAATGATCAATATCTCATGAGTAATAACTTTCTGTTTAATTAATGTGTTAAATATTAACGTGTTAATTCCACAGATTCATCTCTTTACATTAGTTTTCTTTTAAATGAATTGAATTTATTTCAAACAAATGAAAGGGGAAAAAAATGTCTAAAAAGAAAGAAAATAATGTAAAAAAAGAGCCAAAAACAATAATAATATCACATAATCAAATCATAATATCAACAAGTTTGAAAAGCAGTGGGAAGAAGTGTACACTTTAATGCTGACAGCCCTGGTACTCATTTATCTGATAACTAGGCTTTATTTTTATTTTTTTTTACAATGATCTGGCGACCCGCTGACATTATCTTGGGACCCCCATGGGGGTCGCGACCCCCAGTTTGAGAACCACTGTTCTACACAACAGAGAACTTCTGCTGCTCCTCGGTTTCATCACGCTGTGGTTGTGTTGCTGCCTGGCGGGCCGATGCTGTCGGGGTGAAGGCAGAACCGGAGGTACAGGACGAGTTGTGGCGAGCGGCCATGACTTATTGACACAACGCTGTGTTTGCTGTGTTGGCCCAGGTACCGTGGTGGCTTGGTTTAAAAAATAAAGAAGAAGAAGAAGAAGCCGTGTTTTACCTGAGCTTTGGCTCATGAAGCATCTTTCTTGTTGCAAACAGTTAAAGTCAGAAAACAAACATTAGCACGGTTTGCTATAACTGAATGCAGTGAAAAGCCAACTCTGTCCAATGCTGGAGCGTTATTCCTCGACCCACACTTTGTTTTCTTTGTTTCACTTTCAGTTTTCGCGTGATCAGGTTTAGGAACATGTCACAGTTGAGGTTACACGTTCACAATGACGCTTGATTGGGTTTTGCCACTGAAGCTACCCGGTTAGCTTCAGGAAGATAGTTTGGGTTAAATATGAACCTCTCCCACTGTTGGCTGCTTCTCCTCCATATGCTGGGTTACCATGGCAACGATGTTTTGATTAGAAACATATTTATGATGCGTCACAACCAAACTGGATCCGGCAGACATACGTTTATGAGTTGAGTTGTACTGGTATTGTCCATCTTCCTTGACCACGACTATGTCTGTGTTTTATTGTGTCATGACAGATGTGTGAGTCATCTGGTGATGGAGGAATGTGTGCAGACCCACCTCACTGTGCTTCCAAAGAGTTGCTAACCTACCTGAGGGAATTTCACGAGAATGCTTTCTAACAGGGTCTCATGTTGGTCTCCTCGTAGACAAGCATCCATCTCTTGTGGATGAAAACAAGATGTTATGTGTGGCGTGGCCGTGGATAGGTGTGAAGGCACGTAATGTTGTCTGAGCACAGCAACACTGACTGAAATAGATCTGCTTCCTTGACACAGTTTGTCCGTCGGCGGCTGGTTGAGGAGAGCGTGCTGCGATGCCAAGCCTTTGGAGCGTGTCTGAAGATAGATGAACAAGATTTGTCATTCAGCCAGAGCACCTAAAATTACACAGAGGAATTATGGCGGCACACTAAAATTACTGACTGAATAATAAGCGGAATCGTGAACGTTCTCATTTCACAGGTGCTTCACACCTAACCAACAGCTAATTGGGTGTGGGACACAGTTTTCTGAACAAAGCCTCGGCGTCCAACACGTCTACTGAGTCTTTAGAAAGCGTCCACGAGCGGGAGTGAAAGGGACCGTCCTGGTATAGAACAATGTGTGGTACGTTCTACTGGAGCTCATTATCTCAGCGTGTCGCATCCCCTTAAAGGCAATTATTATTATTGTTCTGTGTGTTGGAGCTCCTTCCTTCAGATGCAGCGGGCCGTCTGTGGAGATTGAAATCTTCCTATTTTGCACAAACTCTGTGTAGCATCACACCAGGGAAGCAACAGCCGGGCCTTTTATCTGAGGGTTTGTCTCTATGATCAAAGTCACAGAGGTTCACGTGTGTTTGCACGCCTCTAAAAATACTCGGATTTGGTTCGGTGTTTCTGTGAAGACGTCCTGCGTCCATGTTGCTCCTCACCATACTCTCCTCTTTACCCTTCAGCAGTCTGTAAAGACTTCTGCATGAATTCTCCCCGAGTCTGTTTGTGCAGTCGATTACACAGCGGCTCTTTACCATTTTTGCAGTGTTTCCCACATTTTCCATGTGAACGCATCGGTGGCGCTGACTGTGTCATGTTTTAAATTCAAGGGGGAGCGCCTGTTGTGACTTCTGTGCACATGATGGCGTCAAGGAAACGCTCGCTAGGCTTTTAATTAACTTAGAGGGAAAACGATTGCCGGGGAAGTACGTCTTAATTTGTCAACAAAAAAAAAAAACGTGTTATTTGCAGACGTTTTTCTAACGTTAGAAACACAATGTGTAATCATGTGTCTAATGAGATCAGAGGCTGATTGGTTAGTGGGTTTGTTGGAGATGTGCCGTATAGCGATGTGAGACGAACCAGCCAGAGCTGCTGCGACACTGAGCTGTGAATGGAAACAGTTTGTGTTTGAGTCGATAAACAGGAAGAAGGTGTGAAGGACCAAAACCAGAATGCAGTCGGTGTCCCCTTTAGAACGAATGGAGAAAAAACATCAGACTGATCTAAGCAGCTCAAACATCTGGATCTGTATCCAGAGTTTAGTGACGGAGAACACAGTGACCTGCCGTCTTCATTGGTTTTAAATCGGTCTTAAAGTTCCACCATCTTTGAACGTCCCTCAGCTTCACAGCTTCTACAGAGCTAATGGTGACGTTAGCCACATTAGCTGTACCATGTGCTAACACTGAGGGTTTCCTGTTGTGGTGATGGAGGCCATGGAAGTAAACATCTCCATGTCTTAGCAGCTTTCATTTTACACCTCCAAGTTTATAACAACCACAAACTTGAACCTTTAATGAAATAGATCTGAACAACACGTGGTCGTGGCATCACAAAGGTTTTCCCCTCATAATACACAATATTCACTTTGCTTTCATTGACAGAAAAAAGATGGACGACATGTTTGAAACCAGACAGACTTTACTTCCATAATAACCTCAGAGCTGAACGTCTTCTATAACACGACATCATTAAAGCGTGATCAGAGCATTTCTCTTCTATTAAAGCCTTTAAATGTGCCCTTGTAACGGAGCTGCAGAGAGCCGTGCTGAAAACTCTATTTAAAGAATTCTTAATATTGTTTTTTTCACATACTAACAGAATCCTGTCATGCTGGAGCTGCAGCGCAGACCTTCAGAGCAACGCTTCCTGTTCTGTCAGTCTCCTGCCGTAACATAAATATCAAAGCAGAAGCGGTGTGCAGTCGCTTGGCTAAACAACGTACAGCAGCACAGAACAATAAATCAACATTCAATCCCCCAAACTGTGGCAGAGCAGAAAACAAAAGCAGCCCAACTTAAAACAGCTCACAGGATTTCTCTGGGTCCTTTTATGCTTTTTGTCTTTTCGTCAAAACAAGGAAATATGGTTGCGTCTTTGACTTTATCTCTGGTAAAGCTAACGCTCTTCCATTTCTGCTGCCTCATTATCCCCTTCCCTCCTCTCTGCCAACCCTTCCTGCTTTAAAAATAAAAAGAACAAGCGAGGAAGAAAATGATGTAAAACGTTCCTCCAGGGTGTTCCTGATTTGCTTTGGTAATGTCTCCGACTCCGGCTGTCAGGAAGTAAGTTTACTCCAGCAGAGGGTTTTAGGGGCAACGTGCACCAGCCCCATACAGATCAGCTTTTATTAGAAACAGACAATAGAAATGAGCTGCAAAGACAAACATATATATAAACTGTGTTATTAGTTTATAGTGTTTGTTCAGTCCAGTCCGACCTTCTTGTGTTTCTCAGGCAGGGACGTGTGCATTACACGGTTTTGTTTAAAATGTAATATGTCAAATTACTGTAATTGTCAGCTGAGTACATTTTTAAAAGGAAAAAACAATTTTATATGTATTTACATCTGACCATTGTGTCCCCTCAGCCTTCTCTTGCAGTACAATAGGACCATATGGAAACCAGGAGGATTTCATGTTCTTCCAAATCAATGACCCCAAATTGTGGCTCTTTGTCTTTTTGAAGCCAATAATGAAAATCTCTCTCCCTTGTGAAACAGGTTTCTGATCTCAGTGGGACTTCCTGGTTAAATAAAGGTCAATAAATAATAACCATGTGTACAGCCACTGGTTTTATCCCAGTTCTAAACTGGTCTGTAGCTTTAAATGCAGTCGAGTTGCTATGACCACGCCCCCTTCAGGAAGAAGACTGTCACTGCGTCTGGAGTACAAACAGTCGACTGCAGCTGAAACAGACACGAGTGAGTGTGTGAGGCTTTCAATCTCTTCTAACTTTCTGTCTGAGAAAGTTCTTCATTTACGAATTTGCAGCACAGCCGTTGTTGTGAATCCATGTGGACGGTGAGTCTGTCAGACTCAGCGCTCATGGTTTCATATTTGTTAGTTGTCTGGCGACAGAAACTGAAAAAACATCCAACCGTCAGCAGGAAGAAATGGCAGAAGCGAGTAGTTTCATAATTCCACGGCTTTTGTTTTATTTTACACCCGAGTTATTCAGACACACAAAACAAAGAGAGAAAAAAGATTTTACATGATTATGAACCTTTTGAAGCTGGAGTACGAGACTTTACAAAACCAGTTCATGCTGCTGATGAAGCCTGTCAGTGTCAGGTAAATGTTTAGATCAAAGTTTTAAACCGGGTTTTACGTCAGCCAGAACTGGGGTAACATAAAGTTCACCAGATATCAGGTGCTGACAACAGGAAGTAGAAGCAAAAACCAGCTCAGTGCTTCCTGTTGAAACTGCACATCTTTTTAAATAGATTGAGGAGATGTGTTTTTATTGTGAGACTAGATTTGATAATTTCCAAACAACACTTTGACTAAAAGCTGCTCCGACAGTACAGAGGAGTGCATGGACTGGATCCAGGACAGTAAGTCCAGTTCCTCGGTGGTTTAGGACTTTACCAGACTTACTCCTCCACTGCTCTGCAGATGTAAACGTTTCCGTCCACCTCGCTTCACTGTCCATTATCTGTCTTCATAAAACCCACATGCTCATGCTGCCGGCCCTCCTTTGTAGCTTTTAGTGTAAGTAGAAAAACAACAACAGGTTTTATTTATGTATTTACTTAATCAGAAAGTGCTCCGTTACCTTTTATAAACATGGACGGCTAGCTGTGAGTTTGAGCTTGTGGTATGAAAGGCTTTAAGCAGCCACACATCCCCGACCCTCCATCCCAACAGCTCCACTCCAGCCGCCTCTGCTTTTCCTTTCCGCTGTGAGGCAAATGACTTCCAAAATCCTCGCCGTTCCCTCCACAGCCAGTGCTGATTTAGAGAGCGAGAAAGAGCAGAGCCAAGGATGGATAGATGAAATATTGATGAAAAGCTAAATGTGTGATTTGTAGCATGGCATCAAAGGCATCTGCTTCACTGCTGCAATGAGGGGGGAGAGGGAGCGAGGAGGGAAGAGGGGATGGAGAGAGATGGAGTCTGTACATGCATCCAGACCGACGATGCAGATGATGACAGGAAGTGAAGGAACTCAGTCACTGATAGCATCGTGTTGCTGTATGGGATCTCTTTGAAGCTATTTCTGCAAACATATCAGGAAAATAGATCTTGCTTTAATTAGAAAAAAGAATGTGTACGCCACACTGTGACATTAGAAGAGTTTCTGTGCTACCCATCCTTGATCATATCTAATGAGAGTCACACTCATGTAATCCAGTCTGATGAGCATGTTTCACGTTTTTGGAGCCACGTGAATAATAACCGTCGATAAAATAATAAATATTTGCTTGTTGCAGCTTCATAAAACCGAGTAGTTGTTGGCTTTGGTCCATTTCATATAATTGAAAAACAGCTTTTGCACTCCAGAAAGTTTTCAGGTGGAGGACCAATACTCTGGAGTCTGTTGATCACTCGGCCTCCTTTTATCGCTGCGATAAATTCCTTTGCGCTCCTTGTTATTACCTCGCCCCGCGCTTTAGGATTTCAATTTGAGGATTATTTAAAGTCACATTAAAGGCATCATCCGTGCGGGTCAGGAGGATGGATGGCCACGCTGGGATCTTAAACCGGACTTTTCTGAGCTACGCTTAGCGACGTCGCAGCGTTTTCTGCCCTCCTCGCTTCGCGCCAAACGCTTCGTTCTGATGCTGACCGAGTTCCACAGCGAAGGAGAGAAAACGTATAACTCGTTTACCGTCCCTGCATGTGTCTAAATGTCCGGTTCAGTCACATTTTTGCTCCTTGACCTTTCTTTGCTCAGCACTGCTTTATCCTGATGTCAACCAAAGAAGTAAAAACCCTTGTGGACGGAGTGAGGGATCCCTCCAGACCCCCTGCTTCTCCTCACATCACTGTTACTGAAGACTTCCAACTCTTTGAACATTTTAATGCGAGTCGCTGGTCTAATTAATTCTTATATGTCTCCCATTACATAAGTTGACGTTGAAACAGCTGACGTATGCGTTCGTTTTGTCTGAGCGACGCGGCAGCAGCAGTGTGAGCTGATAACAGGAGATGATAGCAGACAAATAGGACAGCAGACGCTCCAATTACGAGCATCCAAACAACCGAGCTGCAGACTGACTGACTGGAGTGAAGGACCAACGACACATCCAGGATGAGCGCCCGCCGCCGTGGCCGACACCAGCTCCAGCCACTCATTTTAGAAACGCCAAAGAATCCACGGCCACGGACTTATTGCTCTTCTTTCAGCCTTCCCGTCTCTTTTTCCGCCCTTCCACCCCTTCACTAACTCTTCTTTTATCCAAGCCAAATGCTAATGCAGCCAGAAGGCTCTTTGAAATTGAAATGATGTGAAAATAGAATTGCAGTGGCAAATGAGCTGTGTTTGCTGGTACCGCCGGGGCCCGGCGAGCCCTTTGAACGCGTCGCTCCCCCGGCGAGGAGGCCCTGTTCTGGGCCGCGGTCTCTCCGGTGCTCCCCTCCCTTTTCACGTCAGCTGGAGAACTCCCGGTGGGGCAGAGATCAAGCTGGAGCTGATTGGAGCAGAGTTTTGTTCCACACATGTGCACACGGGTCTGTACGGAGGCCCGTTTGCACCGGAGCGTCCTCACAGCAGACACAGAGGTGGACGGACGGGTGTCGTACGTCAGGACGGACACTGGACATTAACCAGCAAACACAACAGTATTACCAACAATTCTGACATCCCAATACCAGACCAATATTAGAATGTGTTTTTACTCTTGGAACTGTCTTTATAACATTTAATATCTCTGTTATGGTCCCACAGTACGGATGGGAACACATTCAAACAACTACTGTCGCTGTTTAATTTCCAATCTTCTTTTCATTCATTCATTCTTTATTCTGAACATATTAAAAAAAAATAGAGAAAGAAAAGAAAACAGCAATATATGCAATAAAACAATAATATTAAATGATAAGACTTCATGTGAGTGACAGACGTAATACATACATGCCCACATCTATACATATAATCATATCATCATGTACCCACACACATTGTGTTGCAGCTCCATGAACAGTTGAATCTAAAGGAGAGAAAAAATTCTCTCCAACAGTATTTGACTGAATAAATCTGAAAGGCCGAAGCTGATTAATTCCCGCCCTTATTCCACTGATCACAGTTAATCTAAACACATATTTACATCAATCTTTACAAACATAAACAACCAAAAACAAACAGAAAACAAACCCCAAATCATTCACTGTGCAACCCAGTACTTCATAACCACCTTTACATTCACAGAGTTACTTCTCTTCATCCCTGTATTTCTTTATAAACATGTTTCTACAGTTTTTTCTAACGTGCTCGAGACAGTTGCAGCGATTTATAGACGACATCTGGACACGTGCACATTCAGACGAGCCTCAAACAGTTTTTGAAAACTTGTCAGAAATGAAACATCCCCAAAAAAAACAACTTTTTGACAAGGAACTGGATCAACGACAGGCTGCTGTGGAGAAAGACAAACGTCCACCGAAGACTCAGGAGAGAAGGACCGGAGAGGCAGCTGGACGAGCAGCGAGAGAGACGAGAAGAAGTGAAGACACCGGTTGGGACGAGATGTCAGAAGAGAAGTGGGAGTGTTCAGACGACAGTCCGAATCCTCCTGAACACGCGCTCTGCTTTGACGCATACTCACAAAAATAAACGGAAGAAGCCACTGTAGCGAAGCATTCAGGTTCCAACGCACAAAAGGAATACGTGAGAACATCTCTGAGTCTGAGGAATAATTAATGAGGGAGGAAGCGTTACGTAACGACGGAGAGTAAATACTCAGTTCTCAGACGTGCATCTCAATAGACAGATGACAGGCAGAAGATGATTTTTATTTTCTTAATTAAGTTGAATATACACATGAAATAGAAACTCTCCGCATGATGTCTGTTGACCAGTCAGGTTGAGCTTTCTTGTTTTGGAGAACATGAATGAAGACTTTAGGTTTAGTAAACTGTCGTGTGACCTTGTATGATGGAAGAAGCGCCGCCCAGTAAGGAGCCACCTGATTGGCTGTCTGACTTGCGTAATGCACTAACATTTGAACCGTGAGCTGCTGTCCGGTGGTCGTCCTGAGCGACGGACCGGCGTGTGAAATCAGTCGCGTTTTATTCCAAGGCTTTGAGTCGAGTCAACAGACGCATGTATAGTCTGTGGAATATTTCACAGGGAGATTGAATTAGAGAACACAATGAGACTGAGTGACAGAGTGATTGCAGCAGATTGGATTAGGAGAGAAACGAGTCGGTCACATGCAGCGACAGAAGAGAACGTGCTTGTGTGACACCGGTTCACACTGATTTTGTCTGATTCCAGCATGCAGCATGTTGCTTAGCGTTCCCGTAGCCCACATGTTGATGCCTGTCACCTCCAGGACACTTCAGGCAATTTCTGCCTTTAAAAAAAAAAGAGCTTCAACTTGATAGTGAGTGCAGGAAGCGGCAGCGTGGCCTGACTTAGCCTCGCCTCGCTCTCTGTACCGCTGCTGCCTCCAGCATCACTGCCTGGCCCGCCGCCCAGTATGGAAATACCCCTCAGCCTTAATGGACATTTCATTTAATAATCAGTGATTGATCGCTGCTGGTAATGATGTATAAGCAGTAAGATTCAGGGATGAAGAATATTCTCAGTCAATAATTGGAAAATGTAGAGAGCTCTGCGGAAAGACGGGCGACTGTGTTGCCAATAGCAGCGTGTCTCCTTAACTCTCCACTTGTCAATATCTTTATTTGCCGGTGGCAATTAGCACCACGGAGTCATGTTGTTGAGTTAGAGTCACATCAACCTCACAGAGCTAATTAGACACACTTGACCTTTTCCGCGTTGGGCTAATTTTAGAGACGGGACTGAAGACGACGGGAGGACGATCAGATCCGGCGGTGTGGACGGGGACGTCACACCCTGGATGGAAACTCTGATCCTCACTGTTTGTCCATTTAAAAAAAGTGAAATAAAACAGAGTGACATTTGAATTCCTCCCCCAAGGTAGGGCAGTTTAGCTCCATTGCACTGTTTTAATGTGAGAGCCGGGATGTGTTGTCCTTCCCTCAGAAAGCAGCCGCTGTGTCCGCCGCCGGTCACCTTCACCGCCTCGTCGGAGGCGCTTACCGTGAACCAGCTCCGATTCAATCCAGTCTCTCATTCTGAGCTGCGTCAGGGAGACATTCACACCAAATATACATCAGCTACTGAATAGATGCCCTCAGATGCAGTGGATTTAACGCTGTGCTGCCTGGATTGTGAATATAACGAGGAAACGTGTGATTGTATCTGTGAGGTACGTAGCTGCTCACTGTCCAGTTAAAGCTTCCTGTTTCACAAAGTTTGTAGTTTTATCTGAAAACATAATTAAAATGCTGCATTGAGACGTGAAACGTATTATTTATGCTTTCATTGGTAATTTATTATCTATTTAATTTATTATTATTATTTATTAACCTTGTCCATGTCCATGTGGTGTCCTTATCTGCTATGACACATGTTCTGGGTCATTATTCAGAATTGGTTTCTGGTTCCAACATCACTGGATGGATTGGTAGATTGGTACAGTCATAGTGTTTGAACAGAGTGGTGAGTGAGCTGGTGTGCCCGCGATGCAGCGAACAGTGAGTGGAGAGATCGGCGAGGACTTTGTAGATCTGCACAATCTAGAGGAAGCATTGGTGTAGATTCATAGGTGGGCCATGTTCAAGGTGGACTGGGATGGTTTACTTATGAATATGTTAATGAGCAGAGAGGAGCTTGTGGGTGTAATTAGTGACCGTAGAGGGATGAAACCGAGTCCTGTTCTCTCCCAAACCTTAAATCTCTGAACCTCTTTTTTTTTTTTTTTTTTTTTTTTTTTTATTTTCCCCCTTTTTTCGGGGCCACAAAACGGCAAAACCCCAAACCTTGCCCGGTTTTTTGGTTTTGGGTTTCTTCTTTCCTTTTGAAACCCCACCCCTTTGGGTTTTTTAGGCAAATTTTTTTTTTTAAATTCATTTTTTTCAGTCGGAGGAGGCACATTTTGCATATATTGATTTTTATTGTTATTTATTTATTTGTTTTTAATGATTCATGGCATTAGAAGTGAGTCAAGCTGGACACACAACATTTTGGATTCTCTTTGCTTCTGGCTGTGATTGTGCTGCTTTACGTAGAGGTCCAGAACCTTATGTGGCAGTGACAAGAGAGAAAAACAACAACAAAAAATGTCCATAAAGCGCCTGGGGTTCAGTGGGTTCATCCAAGTCCAACCCACCAACCACCTGACCCGTGACGTGATCACGTTCTTCAGCAAAACCATTTTAGTCGCATATAAACAGTCTGTCGGTCCTTTCCACATGAGCTTGAGTTATCAAGTCAGGATTATTCATGATGACTGCATACGTGGTGTTGATATAGAAGCTAGTGTTATTTATTTATTTCCTTTATCAGCGCATGTAGAAGCTGGTTGTCAATCTGCTGATCAGTTTAAACCAGCTGGTACCACAGAACCAGCTTCCCGTCTTCACCAAATCCAGTCGTGTTTTTCTGAAACGTCTTCATGTAGATCCACTCTGGCTCGGGTCACTATCACATCATGTAGCGCTGTAAATAATTCAGCAGCGCGTCCTTTCCCGCCACACTGTGGACCTGTTTAGCGGCTAATAAGCTCTTCACCATCACAGTCTGCATTGATGTGGTTTTTTTCTGCCTCCTCGGGTCCACAGCAGATCCAACCCCTGGAGAGATCCTCCAATCAAACACACATACATACCTTAAGATGTTTGAAAGTCACCCGTGTTTGTGACATTTAGAGACATTTAATATTCATGGAGGTGCTGTGACAGAGCTACACTGGATGGGTTTACGTTTCATATTGGTCCTCCACATCATAACGAGATGCATCAGAGCGTGGAGAGGAAGTTCATGTGTGTCCATCAGACCACCGGTTTTAATAAACCATCAAGCACTTTACTATTTATTAGACAACATAATAAACAGTAAAGTTTCCTCATTCATACTAAACAAATGCAAAATGTTTGCCAATGTCATAGAAACATGAACAAAGAGAGGATGCATGTAACGAGCGTCTACGTGAACTTAAACGCACGTTTAATGACATTTATTTTGTCATCTCTGTTCTTTTAGCAGTAAAACCATTAACTTGTTTTAAAGGAAACTCAGGCTTTACCTCCCAAAAATAATCCTGAGGGAGGATTCTGTGGATATTTGCAGAATCCAAATAGTAAAATTTAATGAGCAGAAATTAAATGTTGGTCTAAAGTGTGAGTATAGGCCACTGGCCTTCCAAACCAGTTCATGATTTCTTCAGCTGACTTGTGTTCTGCTTTAAAGACACATCGTTTGCTGCCTAAAATGAGAGCGGGGTGATGTGCCCCCTCTAAATGTTTTAATACATCTTTCAGTGGTGTGATACCGTAGAGACGCACACCGAGAGGAACGAGAGAAAGCTATGACTGCAGAAAATGAGCTGGGATTCATTCCCATGCAGCTGCGTGTACGTGGCTTTTACACTAATTGGTTTTGTCACCGTGAAGCCCAGGGCTTCCTTTTTAAGATCTCCTTTACGTCACGTACACACAGCGGGGGAAACACAGTTTGAAAGATGCTGTTTCACACTAAAATGTGGCTTCTGGCTGTCGTGGTAGCTCAGCAGGCCAAGGCACATGTGGCAAGGCGATGTGTGCACCTCCTGAATCTAATGTCTGCTCCAGAAAACAAGCTGGAAATAATTAAATATAAAACGGCATTGTCACAGTTCTGTCTACAGGGGACGCTAAAGAGGCAGAGACTAGCTTTGCACCAGAATAATGAACCTTCTTATTCTGAAACCAATAACCTGGTCAGTAATCAGATTACTACCAACAACACAGAGACTAATCACATGTTGTCGTAGCAAAACTCCGACTGTCGCTGATGGCTGTCCTTCATCATAGAAAACATTTTTACTGGAGACTGCATCCTCGGACCGAGCTGTCAGGACGCCACATAGAGTCGACGGTTTCTGTTTCTGTCCATTTCATGTGACACAAACAGAGCAGAGGTCAGCAGCTGAAGCCAGAGCTCTGCACTGCGTTGACATTTCATGGCTGAAGCTAGATTCAGTGCTCTGCTGCTTCGCTCTGATCATCCCTGAGACTCCAGCAAAGGAGCACAAACGTCCGTCCTGAGAGTAAAATGTTCAACTCTCCAAAATATGAGCAGGAGTCTCAGTGAAAAGAACACGTAACGACTCGCGCTTTACGGTGATCTGATGATAATTATTCCCCTTATTAAAGATAAAATAAAAGCTGAGGTACACATATTGCCAAAGCTTTCATTCGCCCATAAATTCCACGGTGCTCCACCACTGGAGCCCATTTCTTATGTGGTGTTACACAAACATCTTTTCTGCTGAGTCTTGACTCAAAGCCTGAAGTCAAAATCCATATTTCTTTCTTGTGTAAGTAGGGTCACAAACTGGGGTTTAAAACCTCTGCAGTTCCTGTCATGCCATATTTCACAGAGCAGTGGGTGAACACAGCAGAGCTGACAAGTCGCACTGCATGAGCAGAGAAGGCTCAGTTCAAAAACAGCTTGACTCCCTGATAAATGGACTGGCCACTGGCCTATTAGCTGACAGCGTTGGTCGAAATGAGTCAGCTCAGAAAAAACAAGACGAAAAAACAAAACATGAAAATAGAAAAAGAAAACGCTTGTCTCCTCACATGAGAGATGTTCTGTCCTGAGACATCCTGACATCCTGTATGTGGTGAGACGGGTCGGCGATGACAGAACCGAGGTTCAGTCTCGCTACCATGTGGGTTCAGTCAAGTCTCACACATCCAGCTACGTGATGGGGACACCAGCAGCCTGGCTATCGCACAACCCAACACTTCATGTGCGGTGGTCCATTTATCCCGTCTGGTAGCAGAACACAACCCAGCAACCAGAGAAATGTTCATCGACCCTTATTATCATGTTTTTGTCCAACATGACTCACGATAACGTTTGAGGAATACGGACTTGTCCAGATTGTCATCGATCCGAGCAGCAGACGTTATCCTGACCAGCAGCCGTCCTGGACGAGGCTCAGGCTGACAAATGCCAGGATTTAACCTTTAACCTCACATTCGGACTCTACGGTTCTGTCAGTACCGTCGTGTAATTACTGAGAGATGAAGGAAATGCGCTGATCGCTCATGAGCCATCCGTTCGTTGCTTATTTAGAGCGTGTAGGTCCGTCTCTGCCCGCGTTTTAAATCTCAAACTGCTGTAAATGAGGCAGATGTGAAGCTGCCCTTGAATACCAGTCGAGTCTTTGCAGTACATAATGTGGCTTCTGTTTGATCTGCTGCTTTAATGTTTGACTAAAGCGTGACCTAATACCACCACGCTGGCGCCTCGCTGTGAAGGACGTTTGACTAATATCCCAGCATAAGACGCCGTCCGAGTTTCCTGCAGCCGGCCTTTTCTTCCTCACGTCAGGAGCATCATGGCAGAGCCAGCTCGTCTTCAGCCTGTAATTTGGAGCATGTTTACCCGAATGCAGCGTCCTCCGTAGATGAATGGCTCGGGAAGATTAGAAAACGAACGCTAGGGGCTCATGACATTTATTTTTATTCCTTTTTTTTCTCCTCTCTACTTTCTTGCTCATTTGCACACCAGTCACACGGCTGCGCTCATGTCCTCCCCTCCCAGACTTCTCGCTGCTTTGAATTGACTCACTGACATTGACAGTGTGGGTGATTGTTTCGTCAGCGAGCGGCAGAAGAAGAGAGAACAGAGGAGGAATACAGGAATAAAATTATTAGTTGCAGGAAGGGAGAGGAGGAGAACAGGAAATGCGAGCAGATGAAACGGGGTGGCAGGAGGAAACGTGGGTACAAGACGAGGTGAAGGGACGTCAGAGTGGGCGTGAAAGCTTTTAGTTCTGCAGCGCGTCGCCGTGCACTCGGTTTAGAGCTCACACCGGCCTCCCGGAGCATTGTTCTTACGATAGGATGTTTGTTTTGTGAGTTCTTAGCTTTTTAAAAACTTGGAAATGATGTGTGTCCACAGATGTGAATGAAACCTTCACAGATAGTTTGAAGCGTTCGTGTTGATCAGCCGGTGAGCTGCTGGTTTGCTTTGCCGCCTCCACGAAACCGTTCATAAGTGGAATGTGTGTCCCATTGTTTGGATTTTATCACCAAAATTTTTTTTTAAATGGCATAAACTAGTGTTGTTCCTCCATATATATATTTTTTTGAGCTGAACACTTGATGGTGTTCGGCGTTAGAGCCTGTTCCTGTGCCATACGTTCCTCTGCTTTGACACGACGGCACAAAAAACTCCACAAACTAAATAGAAAGATGAACCAAAGTCGTGTCTGAGTGCTTGTGTTGCCCATAAACATGAATCTGTGGAGTCTCTCTGTGGATGCTCTCCTCTGTTCTAGAGACACAAAGTGATGCTCCATGACGTAAAATATTTAAAGTCTTTTATTGATTCTGAAAACAATAAAGAAAAAAGAAGCCTGACTATGAGCCAGATGTGTCTTGTGCGCTAACATGGACGAGCTCAGGCAGCATGGTGTGGAACTGTTTGTAGAAGCAGCACTGAGTGAGAACAGCATGTTTTAGTGGTTTTTATGGTCAGCTGGAGGACTGCAAGAAGATATTTAATGAATTTGACAAAACTGTGCTGAATTAGAATCACACGCTTTACCTTCAGGTTTTAGTCGGACCATTTGGTTGAAGGTTTGGTGAGCACATAAGTTACACAAGCAGGAGGTGAATGTAAGTCAGCGTCCTCTACATCGATGCCTATAGGCGACCACGCAGGCTGTACAAGATGTTCAACAGTATGACGTATGTGTCTGCCTAGCTTCCTACAAAGGGTTCCTCGTCTTTGAAAGCCTTGAGAAGAAGGTAAAATGCAAAAGCAGTGGGTTGTTGTATAATCAGGGTCATGTGGGTTACACAGGTGTAATATGCAATTACTGCTGATGTGACCTGCTGCTGTCTTGAGTGGGCAGACGTCCACTTAACACCTGCAAGTAATAATAGACAGAACATATGTCGCAGTTCGGTGCATCGTTTCTTCTCTTCCCTTATAGATTAGCTTGTTTGAAAAAAAGCTCCAGCGTCGCCCACATGTCGCTCAACAAGCGTCCAGAGATTCCTACAGCCGAGCAGTCACACACATGATCTGTCGCCGTTCTCTCTATCTGGTGTTTCTGCTGCCAACGTTAACGTCGTCATGGTCCTTTAAGACTCCCATCAGATGCTAGCATGTTGATTTATGAACACTGGCTCCTGCTCGGTTCTGTTCTGCTGCTGGGGGTGAAACTGGTGAAATGATTCTCATTCCTGTCCGTCTCTTCTGCCTAATCTTACTTCATATGCTACGGGCAACGTGCCTGATGATGGTGATGGTGATGATCTGGAATATTAATGCGTCGTTCCCCGCGCACACGCTTCCCTTCAGGATCGTATCATCTCAGGATCTTCAGCGTCGGGACACATTTGCTCATTTACACGACATCGTTCAGGCATTTCCTGGACACCTCATAAACAGGAAGCCTTTCTTCATGTCTCTGTTACACAGCTGTTGTGATGGAGAGCTTCTCGTGAGCCTGTCTTCGTGCTCTTAGATGGAACGTACCACTGCAGAAAGCCCTGGGAATCAACAAACACATCAAATGCATACGATATGAAAGCAATGGTGATTTAACAGCAAGCAGCACACTGATGCATCCTGTGAGAGAAATCTGATTTATTGGCCACGTACGAGAAGTCTGACTGTGATTTATACTCAAAAAAAAAAAAACCACACGTGCATACGAGGGCAGAAAAATATGTGTTCAGCTAGAATGTGTGACTAGAGATGAGCACAGATCAGCATGTTTTCAGTCGTACCAGGTGTGTCAGAGAAGTTCCAGGACTGGTTTGATAGATTTCAAACCCAAACTAGTTTCCCCTTCAGACGATCAGCAGCGTTGCATGATGGGTAGATAAATGCCTACAACATGACTGCATACTCTTATTATTTTGCATAATAGTCGTACTGTGTCCCTGCAGTACCTCAGTTAGAAAACACCATTTGGATTTTAACCCTACCTTCACAAGAAAAAAATAATAATAAGGTCATGCAGTGTGACTGAAAATGGTTTCAGAGGTTCTACAGAAATAATGAAGATAAAACAAATATATAGAGCAGGATTACATGACGTTAAACTGATGAATATCCAGTTAGTTCCAGCTGCTGATAAATATCTGAAACCCCACCGTGACGTCTCCTCGCTGGAGCTGATGTAAAGTCAATAGAATAGAATAGAATAGAATAGAATAGAATAGAATAGAATAGAATGCTTTTATTGTCATCACACACAAAGTACAATGAAATTAAAAGACAACTCCAGTGGTGCAAAATGCAAGACAAATAAGAAAATATAAATATATTTAGTAAAGGAGGCAGTGGGAAGCATAAACAGTTAGGAATGAGCACGGTGACAGCCAGCAGCCAAATATGGTGAAAAGGATGATTTCTTCTCAGTAAATGTTGATGATACCTGGGTTTCTATAAGGTTTGTGTGTGTGTGTGTGTGTGTGTGTGTGTGTGTGTGTCTTTGTTCACACTACTTTTACCAAGATGCACCAAAATCTTGACTATCTGATCCGTTTCCAGTCGTTCCAGATCGAGCAGAGCAGCAGGCGAGAATAAAAGAGACTCAAATAGATGGAAAACAAGTCGCTACAAAAGGCAGAAAAGGGGAAATCAGGTCCATGATGCATGTATGGAGTGATACCTCCTCCTCCTCCGTTCCCAGTTGGCTTCCCTCCACACACCATATGTGGTCAAAATCTGTACTCCTGCTCTTTTTTTTTTCTTTTCTTGGACACGAGCCCCATCATAAAGCACCGTCCCCATGCTTACAGGGCACTGCTTAATTCTCCTCATCAGAGGGTTTGCTGAAGTGCATTAGACTCCCAGCTCTACCTTGGGGAATGGATTCTGTATTTATAGTTTACAGCCTGTAGGGATTTTATCCAAGGTCAGTAGTAGATTACCTATTTGGCTCATTGAGCCGTGCGCTCTGTTAGAACCCCTTTTCTTTTTTTTTCTTTTTTTTTTAATGTGCATTGGTGATTGATTAAGCCGGTGTGTTTCTATGCCAGCGCGGGCCTTGACTGATGCACACAGAGAGCAATATGTATGTATGGATAGCTTTTGTGCAGAATGTGCGATCGATGCACGGACTCTCCTCGCAATAATTACCTCATCCAGGAGAGGGGAAAGCCTGAGGGCTGAGTGTGTGTGTGTGTGAGTGTGTTATCTTGTGTGTTTCCTTGCTTCCCGGCTGGGTTTTTGAGTCATTGGTTGTTGCAGTAGCAGAGAGCGTGAAACTCCTCCTCATCAGTCTCCAATCAATGGCGTTAGCGGCGAGGGGGAGCTGTGAGGACGGACGCAGAGAAAACCACCGACTACAAAAGTCAAAGACAGAGAGTGTAGATTAGACACAGAGAGACTGGAAATGTGACATCTGACCAGAAACCAGCTGACAAACCCACTGCATGCTTCTGGGTTTTATTCAGGCATGAAGAGGGGACTGACGAGGCCTGATTGGTTATTTATTTTTATTTTTTAGCTTCCATTTTCCTCAGTGCACATTAGGAACACACAAAGTGACTGCAGATATCTGGGAACACGACTACCTTCACTAAAAATAAACGTGAGCCGTCGGGCGCCAAATCGCGGCGAGCCAAACATATCCGCGTGACATATGACGGGACATTATGGCAGGCTGTTGTGTTGGATCACTCCGGATCGCACAAGGTTGTCCAACAACGTGGTCGCAGAGTGGATCTGGCATGTTTAATTTTATACCCTTTAAAATAACCACCTAATAATTCAGAGTAAACTAATTTGCCCTGAGATGCTGTTACACCAGGTAATTCTTTTTAAACCCGTCTTCTCTCTGCCTGAAGATTAAAACGACAACAGAAATAAAAACGCATCGAGGCTTTTTGTCCTTCTGTCTGTGGATGTCAGCAACTTCTTTAGATTTCTGTTGGTGTTGAATAAAAAGTCTCCTCGCGTTTTGATGCCGTGAAGCAATTAAGCCATTTTCCATCCAGCAGCGCGGAGGCCGGCCTGTCAGCCTCACACGCCGAGGTCTTGTTTAAAGGAAGGACGTAGTCAGAGCAGGCGATGCTAGCGAGTGAGTCGGGGAAGGTACCAGAAGAGATCCAGTGACGGCAGAGAGTCAGACCAACAGAGATGGAAAGCCTCGTGTTCCTAATCACTGATCAGAGCTGATGCCAGCTGAGGCCTCACCAGCGTCTGAGCTGCCCACACACACACACACACACACACACACACACACACACACACACACACACACACACACACACACACACACACACACACACACACACACCTGGACACACACACACACACACACACACACAGCTTCACAGTGGCAGGTAGGGGATGTCGGGTCGGTGTCAGGGCCTTCCTGTCACCGGGCAGTTTAGAACTGACACATGATTGCTGCATGATGTCTCTCTCTGTGTTCGGCTCAGAGGCTTCATCGGCCTCTTTCTGTGTGGATTCGTGTGCGATCGGCGCTGTCATGCCGCCGTCTGTCTTGTCGGCTCTGATCCCCACTAACCCGGTCCAAAGCGATGCTCCTGTGATGGCGGCACATGTGCAGAGCGGCTGCATCGGTCCTGCTTCTTTTATCCTCGCTAGTTTTCTCACATCTTACTTCTGTTTTCTGAACTTTCTTTATGTATTTTATCTATTTTATGCCAAATGTGGTTCAGTTGGGGTTTCAGTGTTTAGTACATGGTGCCGACTGGGCGTTAAATTAGATTAGATTAGATTAGATTAGATTAGATTCCTTTATTGTCATTGTGTACACGGAGCGTACACAACGAGATTCAGATGCGCTGATGGAAACGGTCATACAAAATATACACATGATCAAATAAACAGTAAATATACAATAAAAATACAAACCCATCTCCATCTGGACAAACCTATATGTACATTTGAAGTCCCTCGTGTTTGGATGACTCATTATAATTAACACACATAAACAAGTTTTTATTGTTTTATCCATCTACACACATCAGCAATGCACATACGATCTCTACATCTGACAGGGTTCACTCTCTCTCTTATTTTAACCGTTTTGAGCTGAAGACTTCTGATCTTGTTTCCATTACTGTCCACTGGGACGTGGTGTTGTCTCCGTACTTTAGCCCCCTGACAGGATGGAAGCGCCCCCTGCAAGTTGTGTTTCACTCTGAGTATGCACAGGTAGGTGGACAGGCTGCAGGTGCTCCTAAAATGTTCAGACACTCTGTTCAAAGTCAAGATAACGTAGGTGGAGTTGTATGAATAACAGAGCAGGACTGGGTCACGCTGCCAGACCGGCGCTGCCTGACTGTTGTCGGGCCGGCTGACCAATCACAGCAGACCGGGCTTTTCAGGAAGGTGACCTTAAAGGGACCGGAGCTGACAGGAAGCATGTTAGACAGACGGTGGAGGAGCTGCAGCAACGGACAGCATCAGAAAGAATAATGTGTTAAAGCACCTAAAATATGAAGGTAGAGCCCCAAAATACAACCGTAAACCTGCTCATGAGCATCATATGGGCTTTTAAAAACACTTGTGTTGAGTTGTTTTGGTCTTCTTTGAGGTGTTTCATGTCATAAATGTGAAGGTATCAGGACCGGTTCAGTCAGCGTGTTCCATGGAGGGACAGTGGTTTGGTCAGATTAGCTCAAAGTGTTTCTGGCTTTAAAACAGGCCTTCCTCTGTCAGTGCACCAGCTTTTAAC
>NW_007577807.1:755314-762635 GCF_000690725.1 Stegastes partitus | reverse complement strand
TATGTGAATGGCTCTGAGTGCACACTGTAGTCTGACTGCAGCTCAGATAAAGCAGCTACAGTTTCACTGTGAGACATGCTTTTGGCTTGTTTCCTTTCTTAGAAAAGCAAAGTCTGTGCTTTAATAGTATGAGGCTTTTGATAAAGCATCTTAAACAAATGTATCCATGCAAATAAGGTATTTCTAAAGAAGATTAGGAGGAGAGATGGTATCGGTATCGGCAGATACTCAAAGTTGAAGTATCGGTATCGGAAATCAAAAAGAGGTATCGGTCCATCCCTATTTAATAGTGCCACATTTTCCTCTGAATAAATGAAGTGTCAGGAGCAGTGCTGTGTTGTCCGACATGCATTTAGAACGATGGGAGGCAGAGTTTAGGAGGCTAACGGTTAAAGAGTGAACACATAAAAACGACGTTCTTAAACATGTCCTAGAGAGTGCTCTACATGCTAGCAGGCTAACATGAGTTCCCCTCCGTCTGTATTTATCGTTCTACCCTCCAGAACCAGGCGACACACCTCCAGACGGCGCTGGCTCTGCGTTTCTTAGATGGTCCACATTTCCAGAGAAGCCCGTCTTGTGTCTTGGTGCTTATTCAGCACGTAGAAAGCACGAGTCAGCTCTCGCTTATCACATCGCTTGTCAGAGTTACAAAAGAGAGCTGGGAGACTGCTGCAGGACAGAATGATGTGCAGGAAGCCTTTTTTTATGTCACTGGAAAGAAATTATTGGCCTTAAAATAAACCATCAGGATGTTGAATGATGGAGGAGCTGAGACGAGCGACTAGAACGAGCTTCAGTTGTCTTCTCATGAAGGGATCAGCCAATCAACAGGGTTGTTTTATTTAATTTTTCTCCTTTCAATATGAGCCATCTTCTCGCAGTGACGTCACACAGGATGCTGCATCGTCCCATAAAGTCGGTTTGCAGTGAATTGTGTAGAAGTGCAGTCCTGCTGGTGTTTGTTGGACAGAGATGTTCCACATCACTGATGACGTTTTGAAGCCCGTTGGCGTCCATGTTGCTTCATGTGTGTGAGTGTGTGTGTCACGGCCATGCTAGCTTACATCCTGTTCCTCAAGACTGCATGTTTCTGATCTTGTATGTAACGTGTGTGTGCATCGCTGTGTGTTTCCAGTGTGTGTGTTGGAGGTGGCATGTGTTTGTGTGTGTGTGTGTGCACACGGTGTTAAGATGACAAACTGTTGGTTTATCTGAAGAAGCACCTGACCACTCCCCCGTCCAAGCCTCAGACCAAACACAACCACACTGAGAGCCGCACACTCGACGAAGCTGCTCGAGATGTTTGGGAATCTGTTTTAAATGAGTCTCTGTGTGTCTGGATGAAGATCCAGCAGCAGACGACCGTGTTCGTCCTCGAGCGTCATGAAAGGATGCAGTTGGTTCTGGTGTGGAGAGAGCAAACTGGATCATGCAGATGTTTCAGTAGCTTTCTGTCTTGTTCTCTCCTGATGTTTCACTGCAGATCCAGTCACTTCCCCTGTTTGCAGTCTTCACACTGAGCTCAGCTCAGAGGTGGAGAGAGCAGCTACTGTCTCCACCTCCACAGTTTACTCTGCAGACACCAGCAGGATCTCAGTTTCCTGTCCAGCCCTCAGCAAGACTACAAATGTCCCACAATAGTGAGCTTTTATTGAAGCACACAAGAATTTTTGGTACTGATGGTATTTAGGATTATTTGTGCATTATTTTGTGCAACTTGAATCAACAGGATGTGTTTATTGGCAAAAGAAGTGAAATAAGTAAATATGTACAGTCGACAAAACTCACAACAGTCCCTCAAATAACTAGAAACTAAAAAAATTAATAATAAATAAAAAAATTCTAAATTAGAATTTTGTGAAATAAGATGTTGCTTTTGAATTGTGTTTGGAAAGAATAATTAAAAAAAAATAAACACACACACATACAAAAGAAAAAAAAACGGTCCCGAACAAATGAGAGCCCTTGTTTACTATTTTTTTTGTTTTTATTTATTTATTTTCTTTATTCTTTTCAAGCATAATTCAAAAGCAATGTTTTATTTCACTAAATTATAATTTAACAAATTTTTATTTATTATTGCTTTTGTCAGTTTCAACTTATTTCAGTGACACAAGCTGTTTTTCCTTCTTTAATGGGAGGCTATGAACACATCTGACTGTACATTTGGGGGGAAAAAAACCCAAAACACACCATAATCATTCCAAACCTTTTGAACTGGACGCTACACAGGAAGCCGTGTGCCTGCACCGTTTGCTCTCGCTTCACCGTTAAACCCTCCGACGCCCTGCAGAGTGTGTGACCGCGGTGTGTGTTGTGGTTCAGCCTGAAGACGGTTAAACGCCGTGAACGTACAGCACGGTGGGGTTGTCATGTGCTTCTGTTAAGTGCTCTGCTCTTTAAAATGCTGCTTCTTTTACAGCTTTTATTTCTTTCATTTTTGTTTCTCAGCTGCACTGATCACGTCCGACTGTTAACACAATGTCTCTGGAATGTGTAATTTATGCTTCTCTATGCACTGTTTTAAGAAAAAAAGAAAAGCTTGATGTCTTTTGATCCTAAGAAGTTTATCTTCAGTTAATTTTTAAACTGAGAACTAATATTTTTTGCCTCTTTTTTTAAGTCCCTCTTTTCTTGCTCTTTAACTTTCTTAACTGAACTCATGTAAGTTACCAAGTGGACGTTGTGGTAATGTTTACCCTTGTCGGCGTGACCATTTTTCTTAAAAGAAAAAAACAAAAACAGGAGGGGCTATAAAAATCAATGATTATTGACAAATTTTCTTGTCTTTTGAGAGCATCTTTTGAAAGCTGTGTGTGTTCTTGATCACCCTGTTTTCCTCCATCTTCTCCTTCTTGGTCCTATAGGTCCCCTTACAAAGAAACACACTGATGATTTAGGTGATAGTGACCGCACGGACGACGAAGGTATTTTTTCCCCCAATGCCAAACTGATTTGCATGACAAGGGAAACCAAACTTACCCTTTCTCCTCCAATTTTTATCTTCTTTGATTTTCTTACATTTCTTGTCCTTTTTTTGAAAGTGATGGACATTTTCTTTTTGCTCTTTACTCGTAAACTCTCTTTTTTGGGCTGGATGTGTTTTGTCCTTTTCAGCTTGATGTCTAAAGTTTACATGTCTCCCACCATTCTTTGACATTAATACTTTAACGTAGATTCTCTGCTTGGATTTGCTCTTTCCTTTACCTTTTCTTTACTTTTATATGTTGCATCCCACCAGCAGATAACTATTAACCCTTCAGCCAACTCTTAACACATTTTTGCATGTTCTTTTTTCTTTTAATTCGCCTCGTTTGAAAAAAAAAACCCAAAAAAATACAATCTGATCATGTTCAAAAGATGAACCACTGGCTAGCTGGCTTGCATTTATGCTAACGCTAAGACGTGTACACGTTTTGGGCATCAAACCACCGACCTTTGTGCGCGTAATGAGCCAAAAACAATCTACCGGTGTCTCCCTCAGAGAGCCGGTAGTTATTTCTCCTGGCAGGGTTTTATCTCCCACAGGGCAAAGTCGGAGCTAATTTACTCCACACCAGTGTGTGAAACCAACTTCCTCGTCGGCCACCGCGTTGGCACCCAAAGTCCCAATCTGCTGAGTCAGGTTGTTTTGTAGGTGCATGAAGTGCTGATTGGCCAGCATACATCACAGACCTGCTCTAGTCTGAAGTTCTCATCAGGATGCTCCACTTAAGCGCTTTTCTTTTTTGGGAGAAAACTGCTGAACCGGTCCACGGATGCTCTGTTCTCATCACTCGGTACCGGCAGCAGACCATCATGTTGGCTCCGTCAGTACCAACATTTTCAGATTTGGCGGACGGCTCACACAGAAGACTGCTGTGGCATCTCTGAGACAAAACCGCTTCGGAGAAGGAAATATGTCGTCTGTGAAAATAAATCTTCAGCAGCAGAAGACGGAGCTGATATTACTGGTCGTGTTGGTAAGAAGTGGGATGAAACGGACCTGCAGATTTTAAAGAAGACTCACAAACTTCTAGCCGATCCACTCAGTCCGTCACTAAAACTATAATTATCTGCCGAAAGTGTTTGGAAGTTCTGGAAAACTGAACGTTAACATAATAAACCAAATAAACACATTTGTTTTAATGCTGCTGGATTAGCAGGTATTTATTACATGAATCCCAACAAGATGAGACATCGTCCAGCTCCAGGTTCAATTAATATAAAGCAGCAGGTGGGCTGGAAAAAAAATAATCTAAAATAGTCCCTCATAGCTGTAGCTGTCAAATAAATGTTGTGTAATTATTATTTTTCTTTACCTATAAAGTCCAGCACTACCGAGGTTTGTTGGTCCAGCGCAGAAAAGTTCACAACCACGGACAATATTCAGGACAGACCAGCTCGGCCTGTTTCAGTCAAACTAAATGTTTTTTAGGCATCTGTTCTGCACTTTAAACACTTTAAATTCAGATAAAATGCAACAGAGACACATTACCTTTAATAGTAATGCTTTAAATGCATTTAATCTGTATGAGCACTGGGCATAAACTGCTGAAGTAATAAAGCACATATGTCCAACTCAAGGCCCGCGGGCGAGAGATGTGTTTCCTCATCTGATCAACTAATAGGATTAATAATACAGCGATGTGCCGACACAGGGCTCCAGACTGAGACCAACATGTTCTCATACGTGACCATTTATGAGCCTGTGTGAGCTGAAGTGTCACGTGTCGCATTGTGCAAGTGAACGATGATCATCAGGCTGATCTGGTTCCTTTACTCAGCACAGGTAGCTGCTGGTCCAGGTAGCTGCTGGTCCGGGTAGCTGCTGGTCCAGGTAGCTGCTGGTCCAGGTAGCTGCTGGTCTAGGTAGCTGCTGGTCCGGGTAGCTGCTGGTCCGGGTACCTGCTGGTCCAGGTAGCTGCTGCTCCGGGTAGCTGCTGGTCCAGGTAGCTGCTGGTCCGGGTAGCTGCTGGTCCAGGTAGCTGCTGGTCCGGGTAGCTGCTGGTCCGGGTACCTGCTGCTCCGGGTAGCTGCTGGTCCGGGTACTGTGGTTGGAAATAGTCAGATTTCTTCCACAGTGACTCAGTGTCTCTCTGCCTGAAGGTAAAACAGTCAGTTTCACTGTTACTGTGTTCCAGTGACACAACCACACATAGCTGATTATGTTTATTAAAAAAAAGGCAGTGAGGTGAGAGAGGGAGAGGTCCGACACACCTGATGATAAAAGTGTTCAGGTGCAGGCAGACAGATCTGGACTGAGTCAGTCCGGAAGAAACAGTCGCCCCACATTCAATCTGAAGGTTCACATTTTAACAGCGATCACGGTTTTGACTACATGATGCCAGAGGTCTGGACCTTCAACATGCGCTCAGCTCATAAAACCCTCTGCTTAAAAACGCTGCTAATAGAAAACTTTTCAACTTCAGCCAATCAGTGATGAACGCTCTTTCCACTGTTTTCCAACAAATGTCTGGTCGCTCACCTGTCAGAGGAGCTGCACTGAACACACCTGGTAGCATCTACTGGAGCAGCATGTGAGGCGTTCAGGGAACATCGGTAAATGTAGCATCTACCGGGGCAGCATGTGAGGCGTTCAGGGAACATCAGTAAATGTAGCTTCTACTCATACGCATGTTCAGCAAGCGTTTAGCCTGTGTTCAGTTAATGACTGATATCAGAAGAGGACTGGTGACAGAATAAATATATTTTCAGGTTAAAACATTTTACAAATATATATAATATAAGTCTTGTATCACTGACGATCACGGCAACAGAACTAAGTCATGCAGAAACAGCTGTTCATCAGCTGCATGGTGGATTAATAGCTGCGACAGTGCTGATCCAAAACAAGGCGGTGGACCAAATCATCAGCTGGTGCGACCAACACAGACAGTTGGAAGTTAGTGTGGAGCCCTGCTACATGTATTTTACTTTTAGATAAAGGCATATACAATAGCTGTACATATAATAAACAACAATCAAATGTAGAGACAGTTATTTACCAATATGTTAAAGAGTCATTACGTTTATACAGTCTTAGAATTACAGCCGGCCCTTTGAGGGTAAACATAATGTGGCCCAGGATGAACATGAGTTTGACCCGCTGTAATAAAGGATCCAGTGGAAGCCTAACGAAGAGCACAGGACTGAAACGTTTGCTCCTCTTNTTTAAATTCAGATAAAATGCAACAGAGACACATTACCTTTAATAGTAATGCTTTAAACGCATTTAATCCTGTATGAGCACTGGGCATAAACTGCTCAAGTAATAAAGCACATATGTCCTACTCAAGGCCCGCGGGCGAGAGATGTGTTTCCTCATCTGATCAACTAATAGGATTAATAACACAGCAATGTGCCGACACAGGGCTCCAGACTGAGACCAACATGTTCTCATACGTTTATGAGCCTGTGTGAGCTGAAGTGTCACGTTGTGTAAGTGAACGATGATCATCAGGCTGATCTGGTTCCTTCACTCAGCACAGCTACCTGCTGCTCCAGGTAGCTGCTGCTTCAGGTAGCTGCTGGTCCGGGTAGCCGCTGGTCCAGGTAGCTGCTGGTCCGGGTAGCTGCTCCAGGTAGCTGCTGGTCCAGGTAGCTGCTGGTCCAGGTAGCTGCTGGTCCAGGTAGCTGCTGCTTCAGGTAGCTGCTGGTCCGGGTAGCCGCTGGTCCAGGTACTGTGGTTGGAAATAGTCATATTTCTTCCACAGTGACTCAGTGTCTCTCTGCCTGAAGGTAAAACAGTCAGTTTCACGGTTACTGTGTTCCAATGACACAACGATACATAGCCGATTATGTTTATAAAAAGAAAAAAAAGGCAGTGAGGTGAGAGAGGGAGAGGTCCGACACACCTGATGATAGTAGTGTCCAGGTGCAGGCAGAGAGATCTGGACTGAGTCAGTCCAGAAGAAACAGTCGCCCCACATTCAATCTGAAGGTTCACATTTTACCAGCGATCACGGTTTGGACCACATGACGGCCAGTGGTCTGGACCTTTAACATGCGCTCCACTCATAAAAACCTCTGCTTAAAAACGCTGCTAATAGAAAACTTTTCAACTTCAGCAAATTGGTGTAGAACGCGTTTTCCACTGTTTTCCAACTAGTGTCTGGTCGCTCACCTGTCAGAGGAGCTGCACTGAACACACCTGGTAGCATCTACTGGAGCAGCATGTGAGGCGTTTAGGGAACATCAGTAAATGTAGCATCTACCGGAGCAGCATGTGAGGCGTTCAGGGACCATCGGTAAAATGTAGCATCTACTGGAGCAGCATGTGAGGCGTTCAGGGAACATCAGTAAATGTAGCATCTACTGGAGCAGCATGTGAGGCGTT
>NW_007577807.1:748482-754524 GCF_000690725.1 Stegastes partitus | reverse complement strand
CTGTAATAAAGGATCCAGTGGAAGCCTAACGAAGAGCACAGGACTGAAACGTTTGCTCCTCTTCATGTTTAAATGAAGTGCTGTTTGAACGCTATGACAGTTATTCATCTCAATAATACAAAAAGAGGAACCTTTGCTTAATTGCCATAAAAAAAAGCAGCAGTTTGAGAAGTCATATTAGAACTAAAGTGTCCTTGATGAAGGCAGCAGATAGAGTCGTATCCCCTCCAGACCGTCTTAATGACAGCCACCCAGTCTTAATAAGGCACCTCTACTGTATAATGTGACGAAGTAAACAGCAATTACATTCAAATAAGACTCACAGCCGTCCGGATCCCTTTGATCTGCGCCACCGCCGCCGCCGCCGCCGTGCTGTTTCCGTGGGAGCGCCGCCGACGCACACACACACACCAATAAGATTAGAGAGAGTCGCACGGCTCACACAGATCTATTCAATGAAATCCCAGCAAGCTTCAAGTATTATCTCGATAAAGGATGCAGGGCAGACGACTAATCCCGTTTAATATAGAGGAAAATATGCTCCAGCGCGCACACACACACACACACACACACACACACACACACACACTCCTCCTCGATGCTCTTAACCTCTGACCTGCTGCTGCCTGATAGATGCAGACTGGACCAGGACGCCCCGCCCGACCAGCACATCTTGCGTTTTACCATCTCTTTATGCTCAGTAAAGCTGCTGTTTGTAATCCTTTTTGTGCTGGGAATAGAGATGTAAACAGCAAAGTCCCTGAGAGCTGAGGATTTGTTAGAAGCTCCCGTTTTTACAGCAGATCTTGCCGGAGTGGTTAAGAGCGGGAAGGCTCGAGTGGCGATGTCGCAAACCGCGGCGTCTCCACGACTCTTATGGGGCCCCCGGCAGCCTGTATAAAACATTACACAGCGATACCTGTGGGATATTAATCTCATATACACCATGGATACGGCGTATAGATAAAGAGTGAGGCGGGCAGAAGGATATAGGTTTTTGCTGACACCATTAACACAATCCTGGAGCCAAAGCAAGAATCGTAAAAGACCAACTGGGGAATGCGTTGGCGTGTTCCACCCAGCTCGTGTTCAGCTCTCTGGTGAGGCTGTCTGATGCCACGTACTGGCTAAACGTCCAACCAGCTTCACCACGACTACCGCCAGCTCACCAATCCTGATACAGCTTTAGATCAGCAATAAGAGGAAAGGTTCAGGTCTGCTAGTAATGACTAATAACTTTTTAAAAGCCAATTAAAATGTGATTTGTTGACACATCTGCGGCCATGTTTAACTCAACAAGGCCTCTGATCTTCTCACTGTAGTCGGGGTGTCTCCTCAATCTGGCTCCAGATAATACGGCTCAGACATTATTGTTCGCTTCTCTTTGGGTTTAAAAAAGAAAAGGCACAAATAAAAAGAAATACGAGCTTGATTTGAGGGTTGAAATAGAGAGCTGTGTTGTCATGGTTACAATAATGAACAGACAGCATCAGCTGCAAATGAAAAAGCTCCGATGTGTTGACATAATATTACAAAGCGTTTAAGAGCAGGGACCAGATGAAAACTAATTTCATAGCTCGTGTATGATTACAGGCACAGCAGTAAATCTAAAGGTGATGGAAGTGCAGCTCTCAGATTTCCAAATGTAAAGACATGTATATGTACGTGGGAGACTGAAGTAAATCTGCTGCCTTGTGTTTAAATCCTTGCATCCACACCGTCCTGATGGTGCTGGATGATGGTCCTCAGCCACTGATTGCACAGGAGCGTTTCATCTGGAAGCGTTTGAATCAGCGCTCACCACCGGGCCTCGTTTTGTTTCCTGTTGCTTTGGCTGAGAATCCCCATGGCTGCGTTCCCTGCAGCAAAAACCTGAAGCCAGGATTTAAAAAAAGAAAAGAAAGTCTGCTCCTTGTGACTGTTGTTGGTTTGATAAGTCGTCTACAGCGGCAGAGGGAGAGGATAGCGAAGTTGTTGCAGCAGCCCGGGGGCATCTCTCAGGGTTTGCTCAGAGAAATCTAAAGCACCTGAATCTCTTTGATCATGGCCTCATCCTTGAGGAAGCAGTGATCTGCTCCATGCTGGCTGGTACCTCTCCTCTGACAAACCCTCGCTCATCCCACCCAACATTCAGCCGTCGGATCACCACCAGATTGCAGCTCTTTTTTTTTCTCTTCCTAAAGCAAGCTTTCATCTCACTGCTCAGCGTCAGGAGAGACATAAACAAGTCCTGCAGGACAGACCGATGTGCCCGTTTCCAAACCGAGATCATTTAAGGTCACTTCAAACAACACAGTGATATTCCAGCAGCCATGTAAATCCTTCCTGTAATCACCTCAGATGCATCATCGACTCACTTTATTCAAGATGTTGCAAAGTGATGAAATTTCCAATCAGCCGAATGGGGATTAATTGATAAGTTCGGGGAATGAAGGGGGAGACTGGGGTTTGGAGGCTTTTTTGGCTTCCAGTCTTGCAGCGGCAGCCGATGAGGGATGCCAGGAAACCACAGCGAGAGCGAGCTGGGACGCATAAACTCCAAACCTCAAGGTACAGCGTGTTCAGCGCACACTGGGACTTGTTTAGTCAGTAAATCCAGGTAAATTCAGGTAAATCCATCAAATGCTCAAACATTGCCAAGGCAATTTTATCCTAACCTCACCTCATTACCGCTGACCTTCAGCGCAGAACAAAAAAGAAGCGCTTATAACAGCGGCGCTGGATGTATCTCGCCACAGCAGAAATTAATTAACGTCTCCGTGTAATACGTATACACAACAGTGTCATATCTCACAGCTTCGACAAAAAAATGCAGCAGAAATCAGGCGTGCTGTGTTTGCTTCAAAGAGGAATACATCATTTATAACCAGAGAGCCACAACATTAAAACCACTGGGGTAGGTTCTGATCTGCCTCAATCTGACACCACATAGACGTGGACACTCAGGTGTTCCTCATCACGACCACAGTTGCTCTTTAGTTTGACCACCGTCATGACCGCAGCGCTCGGTTATCATCAACATCTCCCATGCTGTCGTCACTGTGATGGGCGTCACTTTACCCAGTTTGGACGTCACCAGCCCATCAGATGACATCACACTTCATTCATACGGACCAGTAAGGACCTTCTCCACCTTCTAGCAGGTTCAGTTTATCTTCTATTCTGATCACTGATAAACAGAAAGTAACCACCAACACGCTGAACTCGTGCTCATTGGGCGAATAAGTGAAGGTAGACTTATAGGCGGAGTCGTACCTGTGGTGCAGGTGACGCCGGTGCTTCCTTCTGTCAGAGGTCTTTATTCACCAAAGTATCACCGTCATGGTCAGAACAGAATACGCAAGAAATTCAAGGTCTTTTGTTCCTTCATGAATGTTAAACAGGCAGCCTGCTGCCAACACAAATAAGAAATAAAACAAAGCAGAACAAACAAAAGCAACAATAATGATGATTTTTATAATAATAATAACAATCACTGTACATGTAGAGCAAACAAAGGGAACAGAGAGTCTACTCAGCCACTCAGTGGCAGCAGTCGAGGGTCTTTCAAAGAAATCCAGAAAAAGACGCCACAATCTATAGAAACTGTTTTCTGAACCTCCAGTTGGAAACCGGATTCTTTCTGAATCCATGCAGGACCTTACATCTTGTAACCACTGGACATGTGAAGGGGATGAGCAGTCCCTCCACTTGAGCACAATCACTCGTCTGGCCAATAAAAATGAACATTTCAAGACTTCTAACTTAAAGTTTGGCAGGTTAAGGTCGGGGCCACTCCAAGAATAGCACCGAGTGGATCTGGTTTAATGTGATGCTGTAGGACTTCAGAACCCAGACCATAGTTCAGCTCAAACCAGGATCCAGGATCTAAACCTAGCCCAGTAAACACCAAATGAATGACGCCAACCAAAAGCAAAAATCACCTGGATGATAGTTGCTCACCTACGCCTCCATCAAGCTGTCCAGACGTGGACTTCTGAGCCCCACCTCGATGAAGCGAGGGGCAGAAACATGGAGTGATCCCATCCTACTGAGCCTACTAGAAGGTGGAGGAGCTCCCTACTGGCCCACATGTTTGGGAATAATATGCAGTGACAATGGCTTCCTAATGGGCTGATAACATCCGAATCGGGAGTCAATTTCAACACAATCAACACTGCGGTGTGTTGGTTTTTGTTGCCATTATTTGGTCCATCAGCATCGTGGCCGTCGCTGTTTCTGTCACAGAGATCATCCATATAATTGTGATTGTCATGAGCTTTATTATCAACACCATTAGCCTCATCATCAGTGTCATGATTTGCAATTGCCGTCATGCAAACCATCGCGGCAGATGCCACAGTGTCATAAAATTACCTCCATTGCCATGACTGTCACCATTATCAGCGTCATTAGCGCTATAATCGCTACCATGGTTTATATTAACATCGTCGTCGTGTGTGTTTCCGTCACCACTGTCGCCGTCGGTATGACTTATTTCATTATCATAGTCAGCGTTATCACCGCTGTCATGGTTCTCATCGTTACTGTCGTCTTTATCATCATCCCCACGACTGTCAGGAGTCATCACCGCCTCCGTCACTGTCAGCCAGCATCACATGACCACCAAGAGTTTAATCAGTCGATATCATTGACGACTATCGGCTCCTCTGGTCGTCTGTCAGGCTGCACACACACACACACACACACACACACACACACGTATCCGTTGTGCGACGTCCAGGCACACACATGCGCACTCGCCGTAGTCCTCTGACCTTTTTTGTCAGGACTTTCTGGAAACCTTCCAGCAGAGAGTTATGATGTGGCGCTACATCGTGGCCGCTGCCTGCTGCGACAGAGGGAGCAGAACAACCACGAGAAAAAAAAAAAACACTGCAAAGGACGGCGGATGATAGAAGTGATGTAATGGGCTCGGCACCCAGAGAAATAGAGGAGAGGACAAACACACAAAGCAAGGAGACAGCATTTCACCACAATGTGCCTCATTTTAACTTCCTGCCACAGTCGTGTGTTCTCTTCTCCCCCCATTTCCTTTCGCCAATTGAGCGTATAAGGTAATGTCAATTTTACGTTCTCTGTTGGGAATAAAACATTTTCTGCAGCTGTCCGACAAATCGACCCGAAGCTTTAAAGAAAAAGAGAAGAAGTTGGACTGTCGTTATACAAACCGTCCTGATGTCTCCCGTTCAGTGTGGAGCACTTGAACCCATTTTAAAGCAGCTGAACCACCTTCATAGCCGTGTTTGTTACTGCAATTAAGTTCCATCAGAGCTTCGCTTTCCTCCTTGAGGTCTTTACATAATTTAATTGTGGACTCCTTTGATTTGGAGTGCATTAAACACACAGTGTGGAGAAACTTTCAGACACGAACGCTCTCTCTCCCCCCATCTCGCTCCCGTCGTGATTGAAGATCTTATTTTTATTCTTTTGTCTTGGAGGTAACACTTTGCTATTTTCTTGGTTGGTTAATTTTTAATTCCCGGCAGACTCACTGATCTCTCCCTGGACCCGAGTCCCTCGCTGGTAAAACATCAGTGGGATAAACGATGTGTGCCGCTACATGTACTGATGGAGATAGTTAGGAAGCGAGATGAAAAGCCTCATCTCTCGGAAACACAAGATGAAAGCGAAACCTTGTTTTTGAACGTGGGTTGCAGCATGTTGTTAGATCTCTCCAACTCTTTTTGCTCGCAACGCCGTCCGCATCAGAACCACGTCGAGGGCTGAAGCTTTACCGCTCCCCCTCCTCCCTGCTTCCTTCCCCCCTAATCAGTCGCTTGTAACACATTTTAATGCAGCTAATTCTGCTGCTAACAGCGGGCGCGCCGTTTTCCTGACCTTGGCCTCGTATTTGACAGATGCGGCAGCACGTAAAAGAAAAGCCTCGTTAACAGAAACACCTCCCGCTTTGTTGCAGGAGAAGTAGTTTTAATGTGACAACTCGTCATCCAGCTCGTGTTTTATTCTGCAACTGTCTTATGATGCCGTCATTACGGGAATGATGGAGCTGTAATTCAAAAGCTGAATCAACGTTCTGTC
>NW_007577807.1:734408-748342 GCF_000690725.1 Stegastes partitus | reverse complement strand
TATATTTGTGGTTTTGTGCCACCGAGGCCTTCACCTGCATTTATATTTACAAAATCAAGGCAAACATTTCCAGAAAATAGTGCTTACCTGGATTCAAATTAACGTTTCAATAAAGCAATGCCGTTTCATAAAGTTGTCAAACCCAATATGGCATTTTTTATTAGATGTTCTCCTGGATTAATCGCACGAGTTTCAGCCGAACGCGCTGTGACAGGTCAGATTGCCACTCTTGCATGTTGACAGTCCATCGCCGGGAGGAAAATTAAAACTCATCACATTAAATATCCTGTTTCATTAACACCTATACGCATTCTGAAATAGGTTAATAAATAAATAAAGCCACATTTTTTTATTTTTCTTTCCCAATCACCACAAACATGTCACGCCTTCATGTAGGAAGATGAATGGTTTGATGCCCAAAACTAACAAGGTCTCGGCGTTAAGAAGCCAGCGCGCCGAGATTACTCAGAAAAAAATAAAATAAAATTAAAGAGGTGGCCAAAAGCCTCCTAAAGTATTGAAATTGCATCTCTGGCTGTCGCCTTCAATCTGTCATCTAATCAGTCCTTCTGCCTCTTCCACCTCCTCCTCCTCCTCCTCCTCCTCCTCCTCCTCTTCCTCCCCCCTCCTCCAGACATTAGGGAGAGTGGAAGCCCCAAGCCGGTGATGGTTTTCATCCACGGGGGCTCCTACATGGAAGGAACTGGGAATATGTTTGATGGCAGCATCCTGGCCAGCTATGGAAATGTGATTGTCATAACTGTCAACTACCGGCTGGGCGTCCTAGGTAAGGATCCTGCTGACTGTCTGACACACTGCTCACATGTTACTCTGATGCTGTTGTTGTTCCCTCTCTTCTTCTTCTTACTATTATTATTCGCTGCCTTTCTTGGTGGTTCCATTAGCTTAGCATCAAAGCTAATGCTTCTTTCTTTCTTTCTTTTTTTCTTTCTTTCTTTCTTTCTTTCTTTCTTTCTTTCTTTCTTTCTTTCTGCTGGTTGCAACACCTGAGTGCTGACACTACAACATCCTAGATTGTTTTTTCCTTCTCTGAGACACTGTGTGCTGCTGTTGGTCATTTCCCAGAAAGTGTAGCTGACTGTTGAAGCTAAAGATCCAAAGACAAATATCAGTCTTAAGTCAGTTTCTTTGCATCTTTTCTCTCGCTACAAGTCAAATACTTTGATTTAGAAGAAAACTTTTTGGTTTTGTTGTTTCCTATCTTCTTCTCTTTTTAAATATTGGTTCTAGAAAACCAGACAGTTGGTTCCTCAGTTGACGTCTGAGCTCCTCACTTGGAGTAACTGGTCTAAGTATCTGTGGCTGATATCTTCTCTCAGTTCTTTGCTTGTCATGATATTTCCAAATCCTGAGTTTAGGGATTCTTTGAGGAGACCTATTTGCTAAACATGGCAGGTCAAAGGCATAAACAGTGTGTGACAGTTCACTCTGATGTTCCTGATGCTAAACGTCTACATCATGACATGAAACATTAATATCTCAACTTTCTTTGTGATGTTCTTCATTTCATTTTGTTGGATACCAATATGGATGGACAGCATGTGAACATGAAGGCGATTCAGCATCATGGTGTGTGTTTATGTGCTGCTGTGCTGGTTGCAGGACTGAATCGTGTTGGTTGCTGTCATACATCCACCTCTCTGCATTCTGTCTTATGTTCAGTGGCCTTTAATTCATCAAGGCAGTGTCTTCTCAGATATCCGGTTCCTTCTGTTTCCATCCTCGTCTCAGTTTTCTGCCTCCTCTTATCGTATCTCCGCTCATCAGACTAATTCCTAATTCCATTCGCCTGCATATGGATGTCACTGCCATACCCAGAAGGCAGGTATATATTGCAGCACATGATGGAAACAAAGGTTCACTGCTTCCATCCGATGCCTGTGCTAAATGAGATTATGCTGTCATTTGTTTGAATAGAAGAAACCGATTTCATTTCCATGTTGTTTTGGTTCCTGGGGTTTGCACCCCCTCTGATTAAACTATACCAGAATAAAGACGGAGGGCAATATCCGCCTTTCACTCAACGACAACACAGTCTGACTGTGCACACGTGTGCATTCATATGTTTTTGCTTGTGCGTTTGAGGAATAAGCATAAATGCTTATGGGTGGTTCTGTGAGCAGAAACAGAACATGAATCACATATTAATGTTGTCTGCAGGTGGTCTGCTTTGCCTCTGTGTTCTCTCAAATATTCATACTCGGATCCCTTTTACAAGACTTATATTTATTTGTTTGAATTGCAAATAGTGAAGACCAGCGAGCAGCCTGTTGCTCCCTCACATGGAATCTGATGAAACACGATTATTGAATTTCCTGACAGCTCGAGATCAGGTGATAAAAACTTAAACGGGGTAGAATTTTCCCAGCCGTAGACGCCAGCTGAGAGATTGCGGTTCATGTGTCTCAGAGATTTTTACAGTCAGTCATTCAGCAACTGGATGGACAACCCCCTCAGCAACCTTCAAGCGGTGCCAAAACCACAAAGTCGATATTAAAGAAAGCACTCCATCATCTGCACTTACCAATCATGTATGCCTTTTTAATACCCACTTATTCCATTTCAATGTCATGAGCGGGCTGGAGGCTATCTTAGTGTGCAGGATTAGCGTGTGCACGGAGTACACATGCTCTGCACACACTGATGCACACGCTGATGCACACACTGATGCACACACTGATGCACACACTGATGCACACACTGNTGCACACACTGATGCACACACTGATGCACACACTGATGCACACAGCTCCGGGCATTTCTCTGGTCCACCGTCCAAAACCTGCATGTGTTCCATACTGAGATCCAGATCCTGGAACTGCCTGTTGTGAAGCAACAGTGCAAAGCTCTCCTCGGTTAATACTCAATTTACACATGGCCTTTCCTTTATTCAAATGATCACAGTAGTCGGTGGTTAAGCAGCTGAAGCTTGCATCTACAGTCAAATAACCTGGAGGGGCGTCAAGCTGATTTGTTGTTTGACCGGAAATAAATCCCCTGAAAAAAGAAATTTGATATTAACTTATTCTTGTGATGAAGCTGTTTTCCTGGGTATTGCCATAAATGCAGTGCTGTTGGGTTTACAGCCTTCTGATGCATCCATTGACTGAATGATCAAACATCTAAGTGGTAGCCTCACAGCCTGATAAACAGTCATGACTGGTTTGGTGGAAAACCCTGGAACATACTGAAGTGTTGGTGAATGGAGGTTCACCAAATCTGTCCTCTGATCGTACGTTGAATTTATCAGGAGAAAAGCAAAAAGAGCAGCACAAAGCAAACCAGGCTCATTTTCTGACTGTAAATTGTTGGAACGTGGTGAGATCCCCAGTTTGTTGAACTGGTTATTTCTCCCTCTCTCCCTCCCTCGCTCTTCTCTCTGATGTGCAGGCCCTGAACTGCTGCAGGCCTCGTAGTGTTGAGGGAAACTGTATCCCTGCTGGTTAACATGAGGCACTGCTGTTTGCTCTCAGATTAGACTCTACGTGTTTGTGTTTACCCCCCTGGCAATGGACAGAAGCATACGACTTTACCTTACCAAACATGTGATGGAGTGTGTGTGTGTGTGTGTGTGTGTGTGTGTGTGTGAGTGACAGCGAGAGAGTAGGTGTAGGACTTATAACCACTGGGCTTTCCAGTCACTCATCCAGTTTTTAGTAAGTACATACTGTGAGATGAGTAAGTGGCTCCACTGCTAAAAATACCACCTTAACAAGCCGTTAGTGGGTGGGTGCAAATTCTATGTAGACAATAGTACCAGCACTTTTATTCTGTAATGTTATTTTGGTTCCTGCACCATGCAACAACAAAAAAAAATCCAACCATACTTGGTGAATGACGTGATCCAGAAGCACCTTTAATTTTTACCCATTTAGGTCTTCATAACGCACACCTTCATGACGGTTCATAAAGACCAGGGAGCGCTCATCACATGAAACAGAGTAAACAGCGTTTGTCCGCTGAGATGCGAGGCTGCTATGGCTTCCCCCAGCACACACACACACAGACATCTGAAGCTCAGACTGTTGCCAAGCACACATTTAACTCAAATAATGGCTGCCTTGTGCACCGTAATGCACGGCTCCACACAGTTTGTCCTCGGAACAAAAGGCCCTCCTCTGAAAACCGTCTACAGGTTGGTCTCTTGGCCTCGTGGTGTGGTCGGTCTTAGGATGGCGTCCCCAGGTCCCAGCACGCCACTGCATTAAAGTGGGAGAGACTGATTAGCCAATGCACCGCGGGTACGCCAATCAAGCCGCCCTGGCACCGGTACTAACCCGCCCCACTTCCTCCCCTGAAGCTGAGAGAAACCAAACCACTGCCACGTCCACCTATTATTATTATTATTATTATTATTATTATTATTATTATTATTATTATTATTATTATTATTATTAGCTGCATGAATAAACCAAGAAATGAGGTTTAATACCTGATGATGTAACATTTATGTGCACTCTTATATCGTTAACTTCATCCTCGTTAATGTTTTGAGAGGAATTTGATTTTGAATTTTGATTTTCTACCCAAAAGATACGGCTGTGACGTAGTCAGAAAGGCTTCAAGTTTGAAAAAGCCACATCTTATGGAGGTATAAGGAGACCAGAAAACCACAGTATGTGTGCAGAACGGTTATTATTACGTTTCATTTTCATTAGCTGTTTGTTTGTGGACCTTTTTATTTAGGTCTAGTCACTGAAACTACATGGTTACTACATTAGTTATAGTTGTGAAACTACCGTCACAACGATAACTACTATACTATGCTATACTAATCTATACTATACTATACTATACTATAATAGAATAGAATATAATATAATATATTGTGTCATATGTGAGACAGAGTGCCAGTGAAGGAATCAAATAAATGTCAAAGATATGTTGATTAGAAACACATCATGTCACCAACACATGTAATCTGTAAATCAGAAGCTATGTTTTCCTGACAACACCACTGAAAATGCCGTTGAGTTATATTGGACAGTAATTTTTGGGAACAGGACTGTGCCTCGATGACCCATCATTACTTCAGCTATTAGTACCTTACCTAACCCCACATCGCATTCTGTACTGGACCCAAGAGCAGTTGGCTGGACACACTTGAGTTTAATAACAGCTTTCAGACTTTGGGTCTGGAAACAACTCTCCCATTAGCTCATCTGCCAGTTTCCTAAAATCCTGGGGTTTAAAACTAGGGCTGGCAATGCATTACAGAAGGAGCGTTAAAGTCGGTCCTAATCACAAGGCGCTGCAGCGCTATACGAGCTGTTGCACGTTTCAAACAGAGATTGTTAAACCAGAAAGCAGGACAGAATTTATCAACACCTTCTGCTGTTATCAACTTTCAAATGCCTCTCAGCCTCATAATTAGGTCCTCGAGCTGCAGGTTTGCTTCCGTCGTTGAGGACGTGTCGCTGACCTCAGCCAAGCAGCCATTGCAGCACCTGTTCACATGCTGACAGAACTCCATCCTCTCACACCAGCGATTTCTCTCCTTGGCTTAGTGGGCCTGTGTGCGAGAGTGAGCACTTTGCAGGAAGCCATTAGTGGCTTTAAATATGTAGAGCTGCTGACGCGAAGCTGTATTTATTGGTTAAGGGCCTTGGCTACAATGGATTTGGCCATGGGGCACGTATATAGTATGCTACTGTCAAGTGTGTGTAGAGGGGGCTCGTGTGTGTTTAATGAATGAAGAGTTTCTCCCGTGAGCAGATTAAGTGTTAATGAAACACATGGTATAGTGCTGTCAAAGTGTCATTATTAAAAGTGGCGTGTATTTATGGTCCCTGCTATCTTGCTCGTCCTTGGTCGGCTCTGGAGCCTGTTTTGTTTTCCTCAAACACTCGAGCTGCTTGAGGAGCTGAGTGCTCCATCAGCCGGATGCACGACTCTGATACGCAAACAAGTGAAAAATTGCAGCACTCTAGCGGGTGCTAGACGATACTGTCGTGTTTCCATGTGAAGGTCTATCTCGCCCTGAACGCCTCTTCATCCCACTGCTGCCCCCAGTGAACATAGGTATGAATAGTGAGCGATTAGGAAGGCATGGAAGCTAGTTTATTGAAAATATCAGAAAGTAAATATATCTGAATCTCCTATGTGCACCGTGGTATTCTGACAAACAGAAAGCCACAAACGAGAGCCGGTGTATTGGCTGGATTCCTCCACCGGGCTTGGCTGTTGGACTTCTAAAAAGCAGACTGTGTCTTTAAGGCCAGGTCCTCACAGTGTTGAGTTTGTTTCAGCCCAGCCAAAACCTTTAATCATGCTGATTGATGAGGTGCATTTCCCTGACTCAAACCTTCTCCAAATACCCCTTCCATTCCAGCCATACATCAGCCATTCAGCCAATTCATCAAGCCTCTGATTGTTTTAAGATATACCTGGCCAGTAAAATATCCATTTCTCTGCACGCCGCTGCTCCCTTTACTCTGCCTCGCTTTCAGCATGCATCTAAAAAAAAAAACAGTCCTGGCTTCAGAAAAGGCCGGAAAAAAAAGAAGCAGCAAGCAGGATGTAAATGTTAGAAAAACAATTGATTTGTCTGAATTGGATTAATATGATACGTTCAGAATAATTAATAAAAAATCTGTTGGGTTGTAATGACTCTGTGATGATTAATGGAAAAGTAACGAGAGGAAAAAAAAACACAAATAAGGGGCACCTTCATGATACGGGCTCAAACAAACATTAGGTTTATCATCATCTCTGTGATCAGTGGACTGGTTCCGTGTCCCTGATGGTCCAAATGCTGAGGAATTTCACAGACTGCATACTTGTTATTTTTCACACACAAACAGCCACATACATCAGCTCGCATGGCTTTAATTATATCCAAATTAGGACTGTGTGTGTTTGTTTGAGGAGCATTTCCTCTCGCTCAGGCATTATCCCGAATGTTTACCCTTCCCAAATATTACTCCCTCTCCCTCCCTCCCTCGCTCTCATATATCTTCCTTTCCCTCTCACCCTCCACAATAATTGGGCTTTCCCTTTCCCGTTAGTTTTTGTCCTACTGGCTAAGTGCTGAAGACTATTATTTTCATGCTTATTAATTTCTTTCTCCCTGAAACAAATACCCCGATGATTTAGGTTCATTATTCTTTCTGTGCCTCTGTGCCATCTCTTCCCTTCCCTCCTCCTCTGAACGCTTTCTTACGAGTACCCCTGACGCAGCTTCTTCACAAACTCACGGAAAGCATCTTAAACAAAGTGCTTCATTCGAGCCTCCATCAGTCTGCAGTGATTACTCCCAGTCCAAACATTGCTATTCCTATTAGCGACTCCTTCTCCGTGCCTCACTTGCCCCGAGCTCCCCATTAACCGAGGCGGCGGCGGCGGCTTTGGGCTGCTGATCAGAGGGTCAGGGGTTCAAGCCCCGGTACTGCCGAGCTGCAGCCGTTGGGTCCTTGAGCAGGACCCTTAATTCCTGCTGGGTTCTGGGGTGCTGCAGTGTGGCTGACCCCGGGTTTCTAACAAGCCGGGGTATTTCATTCTACTCTGTACAATAACGAGTCGGATTCTAATGATACTGACATTTTGAGATGTGCACACACACTTAAAGACCGTCTTTTTTTAATAGACGCTGGAAAGAAATGATCAATTAGAGGTGGAGAAACGTGGAGCTAAAGCGTTCAGAGTTTGGGCAACATCACATGCAGAATACCCGAGGGAGCAAAACATGAACATCAGCCCCAAGCTTATTTATTCTAATTAGCAGAGACACTACAAGATGAAAGGCCGATCTTCACCTGGAAAAACCTTGACAATACCGCAGGGCTGCTGATGTCTCTCACCGGATTATGTGTAATTATTTATATACATGTTAGAGTCCGGAGCGAGCTGATCACCTCCATCCAGCCACGCTGGGTTTTTTTGAGGAGCTTTATCGTTTGTTTCTGTTTCGCGGCCCGAGACGTTACCTACCAGCAGGCTGATGTGTGTTTAAACGTATCGTCGGCAGACTTTTGCGCCGATGTTTGGATGTTCCTCTCCTGTAAAGTGAGACTCACGCGTTTCATCTGCTGTTTCAGGGCTTTGATCAGTGGACGGGCTGCACTCAGATATGTTGGACTGTTTGCTGCAGTGTTTCTAACGTTCTCCTCCCCGCCTGCTGCCGAAATCACACCAATAGTAATAATAAGAAAAAGAATTCATGATTTCTGAAATTTCACTCGGGGTATTTTTTAAAATGTATTCCTTTGAAGCATAAACAGGAAGTCAGACAGTAAGAAAAATTAAGATGTTGTGTGACATGTTCAAAGCATTTTGCCTCATTGTAATAAAACACCCACAACAATCAAGTAGAGGTAGAATACATGATCTCCATTCGGTGTCAGATCGGCCCGACTGTGGCCTCTGGTTAGAATGCAGCCTGCTCCGGTCGTTGTGGTCCAATATTTAATATGATAATTTAATTACAAATGTATTTTTCAGACTGAATGCTTGGAACGGGACCTTCTATTACATTCCAGGACATACTGTATGTTCTAATCAGCCACTTACAGTTTGTGTCCTGTGATGGTCTGAACGCTGTGATGAGAATTCATGATGGCGTTAACACTCAGTCCTTGAGATAATCTGCAGTTCTGGCCGTGTAATGCTATTTAAACATGGCATAGTGACAGCGGGAGTCAGGCTAAAATACCAACTACGTTACAAATCGTTGTGGAAGCATTAATTAGCATGTATGTGTTGGATCGAGTCAGCAGCTATCTTCTAGTTGAGGACTGTGTTCATCACTTGGAAGTCTCTCTTTGCATTTTTTGGGCTTTGTCCCGGCATTATGTTGCCGTATTCTCCTGGTTCTGAGGTTCTCCCTGTCTGCCGTTGCTCAGTTTGTTTTTGTCCTGCTCGTTTGGCTCGATGCTGCTGGCATAATAACTTATTCAGTGAGTGGGCAGCAATGCTAATGGAAGCTATGCTATGCTAATGGTGATCTGGCAAAAGCGGGCTTGGCAATGCGAGGTTTACAGCAGCTCTGCCGATGCGTCAGGGATTGGATTAATGTGGCCGGGCCCGGGACAACAGACAACCATCTGGGCATGCCTGACAGCGCCAGGCGTCTGTAGCCACAGCGACTGCACCTTGCCTCAACCCATTAGGCACACAGTAATGTGCATGTTTCATGGTTACTGATGCCGCTGTGTGCTCCGAGTACACAATCTTTAAAAGGATGAGCCCTCAAAGTGAGCGGTCAGATTGTTGCTGGTTTCATTCACTCATTTGTTTTTAAAGACACACTGGCAGCACTTGAACTACAACAAGGTTCTGCTGGTGCTCCAGCCTGTGAATGCATGTGCCAGATTTGGGGAGACAAAAAAGCAGCAATTAGGAGAGTTAATTGAGTAAATAGTAGTTTGACAAGATCCACTTTGTAGCTCTGCTGCTTAATGTTGGCTTCAAGGTAAGAGTGGAAGTTTGTCATGGTCGCAGTGATAAGTACAAGAAATTGGTGAAATCAGAACAGCGACCACGTTTGTACCGGGTCGGTCTGTGTGACGACTAAACAACCTGCAGATGAAGAAGTACGGCCACATGCTTTATAAAGGGCTGGTAAGTGGACCCTGTGGTACCTTAGTCATCTGTAGCTTCAATTACATAAAACTAACAGAGCTCTAAGTTGAGTTTATTTTGAACATCAAACTATTTAAAAACCACGTGGTGGCGGCTGGACAAACCTGGTGGTCCTGGTTCAGTCATAGAAACAGATCCTTGTGCTGCTCTCGTGTCTCCCATTCTGGTTCAAACCAAAACAGGAACCAGAGGGATGCAGAGAAGATGCTGTGATTCCAAAGCGGTTGAATGAAACCAGGAGCTGCTCTGTCCTCCTGCATGTGCATGTTTTCTAACACACACCTCTCCGTCCTGTTCTTTCTGTTTAAGCTGATTCACTTCTTTCTCCCGTCTTGTCTTGCTCCTAACGTATGACTTTAAATAGACTAATAAATACTAACACTGAATCTACTAACTGGAGCATCTGTTTTCTGCAGAAGCTGCTACTAATTCTACTAATCTGAAACACGCTAACCGAGCTGCAGAATGTGCTTAATGTATGCAAAATATGCCGGCATTAGAGTTACTTTTGAGCTTTGATCTCGCTGCACTTCAACTTATGTGACTGCCAGAGTCGTCCCTGTAACGTCTGGAAACTCACACAGCTAAACTTTCAAACAAGCATCAGATGCACGAGAAGAAAAATGACATTTATTTTTGGAGACGAGTAACAGATTCTGAAAGCCAGCTGGATGCGTTTACAGTATCTTTGCATTGTGTACTGACGTTACTCAGGTGTTTGGAGTCTGTTTGAGATTTCAGACTGAGCCAGTCCTTGTATTTCTCTTTGAAATCTCCTTTTTGTTTCTCTTTCATTTCCTTCACCCGCTTTGTGTCTGCTTTTATTTTGCGCTGCCTGTTAAATGTGTTTCGTGCAAATTGCAAGGTCGTGTAATAGTGAGGTGTCTGTAATTGATGCTGGTTTGTAAGTTGCAGCTAATCGTCTTATTTCCTCTCCTGTTTTTTTTTAATGGCTGATATGTTTGTTTTACTGTTCTTCTGATCCCCAAAATTCACAGCCCTCATAATCATTTAATGAGAGCAGAACGTGCGTTGTCGTCTATGTGGGACAATAAAACTCACTATCAGTGTTTGTATGTTGATCTGTTGGAGAAGACACCCTGCTAAAGACCAGCCAGCTGTTACTGGTAGCCTCTTAGCTGGTCCGGGCCTACAGGGGCCAGAATGCAATCTCCAGACTGTTCTGTGGTACGTGAGCGAGACAAAATGTCCTAATTTGAAAACTAATAATAAAATCACTTACATCACAGTTTCCTGTCCCCGGGGCAGTTGTGCATTTTTGGCTTTTGAACCCTGAAGTTCAGGTTCAGCCTTACTCACAGGCGCTGTGCAGCCAAGAGTTTAACCACAGCCTCGAAAATATGCCGGATTTTAAGCCTGAAAAATTGGATTTGATTGGAATATCAATACGACTGTTCACAAAGTCGGCTTCCCGGGCAGACCCACATTCAGTTTGGGTCAGCTTTGTGCTTGTGTCTCCCATACAGCCCCACGCTAATACGACTGTTGGCGTGGCAGGTGTCGGAGGGGTCATGTGGTTGTTGGGGGTTAGATTTAAGCTGATTAGCCCGGTATGGAGGCAGGGGGCAGATAGAGAGAAGCTAACAGAGCTCACATCTCTCCACATTGAGCCGTTAGCAGACATCCTCATTGCAAACGGCAGGAGTGGAGACCCGAGCACATGTACAGAACCCCCTGTGACAGCGTTATTTATTGATCAAAGCTCCGGCTTGTGCCCGTGTGTGAATGCATGCTGGAGCATAAGTGTGTGTGTGTGTGTGTGTGTGTGTGTGTGTGTGTGTGTGTGTGTGTGTAATGGGGCTAGTGCAGCAGATGGACACGTGTAGCAGCAGGATCAAAGTATGTGGTGCGCAACAGTTCTGATCACCACAAACTACATATGTAGGGGAGTGGACCGGGCCGATCTCTGAGCATCTGTCTGTCTGTGTGGGATGGTGCTTTTCTTTTTTCTTGATTTTAGACAACCGCCTCGTTCTTTTCCATTCACCGGCCTGATCCCGGCGAGTCCGGCTTTTTGATCTGCTCGGTTTTCTCGGGCTGTCAAGCCTTCCTGCAGTCCACTGAGAAACTCACCACACTATCCGCCGGCACCAAATAAAACCATCGCCAACAAGCAATAAAGAAGACAGAGAGACCGAGGGAGAGAACGATGAAGAGAAAATGTGATTTAAGGCTCGATGGGGGTTGTCCGCCCTGCACGACAAAAGCCATCTGATTGGTTATCAGCATGAGCCACAAATCTGCCGCCGCCATATTTTTTAGAGGTCAGATAGGAGCGTCTTGCTGAGACACCAGGCGGGCGGCGGGCGGGAGGAAAAGCATGAGGACGTGTTAACGTGTGAAAGAGATAAATAGTGAGCGTTTGTGTTTGAGGGTTGGACTCATATTAGTTTGTGGCTTTCATTAAATACAGAGATACTGACCAGCGTCTGAGATTAGAGATCCTTCATCAGAACAAAACCTGCAATTAAGCTGAATAAAAGGGTCACATTACTGCATTTAATTTGTAATTTCTGTCATTTTAAAATGCGTCATTAATTTGCTCTACAGACAGTGTTCTTAATCAGCTCCTCTTCATCTGTGTCCAGTGGCAGCGTCCAGTGCCAACACAGGAAGTAGGCTGTCCTCCATTAAAATGAAGGACGTGGAGGTCGGGGTGGTGGACGGGCACGTCTGACTCTCATGGTGGTGATGCTTCGTCACAGAACTACAACACATATTTACCATCAACTGTCCTTTATTAAAAAGCAGCAGTATTGTCCGTTTCCATACCTGTGTTGTGTTGGAGGTTTGGTTTGGTAGGATTTTATGGTTTTTATTGTTTAATCTGCACCATACTGTCCTACAAAGGGTCCAATCTGACAGGAAATGTGACTCCATGCATGGAAACTGAATGAGGTCCTTTCAGCTTCAGGTGTTTGTTCACAGGAAATAAAGGTGCAACAAGTTTAAAAAATATTGACTAAAACAGATCAGCATTTCCCCAAATACTTAAATTGCATTTTAGTTGAGCTATTGTGTGTGTTTGTGTGCAGAGTGTGTGGGAGGGTGTGTGTGTTTTTGTGTTGAGCAGGTTCTGGCTAGCAGATGGTAAGTGGACGATGAAGAATATCTGATATTTACTGAGAGCGTTTCTTCTCTGGGCTTGTCTTTGTGTCTGTTCGTCTCCTCCAGCCTGCCGTCGTTGTTTACCACTCGCTCTCTCAGGCATTTAAGTGATATGGGCTGAAACTACTGATGTATTATCCAGTATTTCCAAATGTGACAGTTTTACAACAAAAATAAGGCATAATGTTTTGTGTGCACCTTTTCTGAAGCAGCATTAAATTGTCTTGCGATACTTTTTTTTTGTCGATTAGAGTCAAAACAAAACGTATCCGAGCGCTCGATGGTAAATCAGCTGTTCTCAATATGAACTTTGAGGAGAGAGAGGCCCCATGTGACCAGTTTATTATTGATTATAAATGTGTAATCCATCAGATGACTCTGTCCTCTGCCCACCTCCGTTAAAAGACAAACTGCTCTGTGGTCAGACTTGATCATCCCCGGGGCTCTGGGTGAACTGCTATCCACAAACCTCAACACTTCCAGCGTGATCCTCTTGTTTCTACCCGTCACTCTGTTTCTCTCTTTGGAATTCCGGCTTCTCACTGCTAAACAGTCTATTTTACAGAATCCATCTGCCATATTACCTTCTCGCTTTGTTCTAAAACAAATCCCATAATCCTCTCAAAGGTCAGCCTTCTCTTTCCTCCCCGCTGCCTCTCTCGTATTCATTTGTTTTTCCCGATGGAAATAATAGAACAATATGAAAGATAAAAGAGTACGAGGAGGTGGAGGAAGATCCCGTTGTTTCTCTCCAGCTCCCTCATGCATTACTGCTCATCCTTGCACTCTCCCTTCGTCTTCTTAATTCAATTGAATGCGGCTGAATTATTTATCGTAAGAAGTATTTTTCAAAAGCCAGCGGTCGTCAGTGTATGCGTCCTCAGCCTACTGATAGGGACGATTTGGAAACTTGAGTCATTACATTCAAGTCATCAATAAATGTGATTAAGCAGAACAGAAAGTTGTGATTGTGTGTCACCTCATGAACTGGAATCACTTTATGGCTAGCTCGACTTTTCCAGCTGCAATCGCTCTAATGAGCTCTTTCATCTGTCTGTCTGACCAAGCCACAGTAGTTCCTTCATACTAGTCGTATTTCAACATTCGTATCTACTAAAGTCGTTGATACTAGAACTTCTACACATGTTCTGTCTGGACGAGCCTCAGCTTCTAAACTGGCCTTCATTTGGTGTTTCATCCTGAGT
>NW_007577807.1:723090-733953 GCF_000690725.1 Stegastes partitus | reverse complement strand
GTACTTTTGTTTGTGTCTTTGCACTCAGAAACCAGCTACTGGAAGTTGTGCAGCAAACACACCCTTGAGCCTGCTGTGCAAAATAATAATAATAAAAAAAACAGCCACCTTGTAACCCTGGCTACGTTACAGGAGTGAGGCAGAGAGGTGCAGTGTCATCACTGCAGACTCACCGCTTGATTTGCATGTGTAAAATTAATCCCCAGCATATTGCGTCCTGCTGCTGCTAATTAGAGAAGTAACCATTAATATCAACCACTTAATCATCTATATTAATACACATAATTATTAATAATTCTGTTTCCCCCTCCATCACGGCGGCACTGCGGGGCCTCAGCTACTTGTGTTTACACCAACATCTATCTTCATTATACACCTTCTATTAATCAGCGCTCTCTCCCTCTCTCTCTCTTTCTCCTTATTCCATTTGGTATTTTCCTCTCCCTTCTCCCTTTCTGTCTTTCACGCTCGCTCTGTGCGGCTGTCACTCGGATTTGATGGGTCTGCCTTGATTACTTTTTAGAATGCAAATGATCTGTGAGTCCCCGTCTTCCATTCGGTGCACTTCAATTAGGACGGCATACATTATGGTTTTAAATGCGTCTCGCCACAATGACAATAACCGTAAAAAATCAAAAGCAAAATAAATGAATTAAAAGCAAAAAGATGATGGTGAAAAGGCAGAATAAAGTCCTAAAAGCACCAGCAGACCTCTGTAGTAGTTAGTAGTTTTGCTCTAGTTCGGCTCTAATTTTCAAACACAGGTCATGTGTTCTGAGTTGTAGTGAATCTTAAGAGTTACATGCTACGTATTTTATGTCTTCATCCTGAGCTGTCTCGTTCCCAACTCGTCACACATGGACGCTTGGCCAGGTCTCTTCGGCGTCACATTTTAACCTTTAATTGACAGACCGCTACAGAACTCCCTTAACGTCTGAAAGAGACGCCGTCAGACCGTAGACAAATGTTTTCTGCTGCTGCTTTTCAGGCAACAAACCGTACAGCACATTGGGAAAGATCCGTCTCTGTGGTTTAGAAGAAAATGGAGGGAAGCTGGTTGCAGATGGGAGAAGTTTGCCATCTCACATATGGTCTGTTTGAACTCAAACCGTGATTCATCCAAGTGCTGTCGCCGCCTAATCCAAACCAAACAGTGACAGAAAGAGACAACAGTGGTCCATCACGGGACACAAACCCCGGCCTCCTTAGTGAGAGTCCCATATGTGACCTATACCACCACTACCCCTCCATAAGGCAGCTTCACTGGCCTTTACACCACCACAATCCTACATGTTGAAAAGTCATGCAAAAGGGTACCAAGTGCTGCAAAAGATGATTAACGGGGTCCTGACCAAACACCCCTGTGTGTCGCTTCATTTTTTCAGATTTCCTCAGCACCATCTCCTACATGCTGTAAAGTGATGGTCCTCCTAAAGGTACTTTTGCCCACTTTTCAAAGTATGTGGCGGATAAGTTGTTCCAGGCCAGAACCGGTTCAGGCCGTCTCAATTACGCCCGTCTCTTCATGTGATCCCAGCCTGACTCCATGCTGAGATCAGGGCTCTGTCAGGGCCGACTGCTGTACAACTCCGTGTTCATCTTGTCACTGAAAATTGCGGCTGTATCTGGCTGTCATGCTGCTCAGTGGACGTGACGCGATGCTTCCCTGACAGCGCCGTGATGGACGAGAATCAAAACACTGAAATTGGCCAAAACACTTGCACAGCACTGCAGGTCCAACCAGCACATAGCAGTTACTCCTCCCAGAGATATTAGGAACCAATTAGTGTGTGCGTTTGCTGTGTCCGTGCAGGTGTGTGTTTGTGTATCGGCGGAGGGAACCGGGATCGAGATCTATAAGCGCTGGCCTTGCAGGTTCATAACAGACCTCATGGGAGCCGTGAACTGGTCATAGTGTTGACAAGTTGTTTGTGTGTGTGTGTGTACTTGAGGAGGGTGGTGTGTCCACGGCTTCTCTGATGGAGAAATGAAAGCGGAGGAGCATTTCATTTACTGCCCCGGGGAGACCTTCCCACCATCATACATTTATTGACACTTACACTTTAACCGCTGCTGACCCAGCTTATAGCCCTTGCCTAGTCGACCTCTGCTTTCAATCTATAACCTTATTTCACCAGGTTAGGCCGCGGCTTGGCTGCTCTGTAGTAAACACAGAGTTTGGGGAAAGAAAGACGCTTTCAAACAGTGTTAATTATCCAATGAAGTGCAGTGGGTTACCTGAGGTGTTTACCTGACAAAAGAGACACGAGGTGATTAAAAAGCCAATAACCTGTTTACTCACATCAAAGTATGTCGTGTTCATTTCCCTGCCTTTTATTTTCATCAGTATTTTATGTTGTATTTACACTCCTTAGTTTAATGCGTTTACAGATTAAAATGTGTTTTAAACCCACTACAGTAGAATATGTATGATTTCATTGTGGATCCTCCACATTCAGCTGATCTAAATGGAAGCACATGAGCAAGAACCAAAATCCTGGACTCTGCCTACAATTATAAACCTGGCATGGACACTGTGGACTGGACTTGTGATCTGATGATGAGAACTTATTTATTCATTTTGTTTAGTATTTTTTTATTCCATCTAAAAATGCCTGAAAGTACGAGTAGTCACTTGACATGGCTGCAAAAAGTCTTGTTTAGATCAAATCGAATGACATTGTTTAATTTCCCAAACTCGGAGCCTGCTTTTAGCCACAGCGTACTGCTAGAAGCACTTCTGGTAGTCTTGACAGCATTTAAAACCCAGTACTGGCCTGAACTGTACCGTGGCTGCCCTGCAGTTTAACTTGAGTGCCCCTGAGACGAAGCTCACACTCTAACTTTTCTACAGTTGTCTAACTCAGAGCCGTGTGGTGTGAAAGGCCAGGATAAAACTTCCCTGTTGTTGTCAATCAGAGGTGTGAGTTGGGCAGATTGACTGCTGGCTGGGGTTTGAATTGCGGTCAAGGCGAGCCTCAGGCTTAAATTAATGCAACACAAGCCTACGTTGGAACATGAGCGATAGAAATGTAAGTGAAGTCGTACCAGCTCAGACGTCACCCGGATTGATAGGTTTCACATGAGGTGTTTGACAACCAAGACATGCTGATGAGAAGTGGGAACAAAACATGCATCGACAAGGCCTGAGAACAAGGAACTGGTGTTCGACTGTAGCAGCAAACAGAGAGGTCACATGCATGGTGCCAACATGTGGGGACAGCTGATGAGCAGAAGAACTGCACCCACACGGACTAATAAGCAACTGGTAGTCCAACGTGCTACCGTCATTAAAAGGAGTCATTAGCTGGAAGCTGCGAGACACCAGAATGTGTGGATGGGAGAACCCGAGCACCACCTGGACTGACTACAAAAGAGCCCGTGACTGAATGCCCCACATATGGATGTTGGTGCTTGGCACTAGACGAAGCTAACAAAGATGCTAATAACGCTCATCCAGAACACTGGCAGCCAACACCAAGGCCACTGCACACGTCGCCATCAAGTGTGGCATACATCAAGTTGATTCGTTGCCCTTGCTCCTTTTCTGGATAGGTTTGAACCCACCGTGGATCTGGATACAGATTCAGCCTCCTGCTTTAATAGGATGACATCAAGCTATATGCTAGCGGTGAAAACACTGATCAACTGAGCCATCTCACGTCCATCTACAGTCAGAACATCGACTTGTCATTTGGACCGGCAGCTGAGGCTCAGGTGGTAGAGCGGTTGTCCTCTGATCGTAAGGCTGGTGGTTCGATCTCCTCCACAGTCGAAGTGTCCTTGGAACCTGAAGTTGCTCCCAATGGCAGGCAGCACCTTGCATGGCAGCTCATTGGTGTATGAATGTGTGTGTGACCGGTTGAATGAGAAACACACTGTAAAGCGCTTTGAGTGCCGCTCAGGTAGAAAAGGTAAATGGTAAATGATCTGCACTTATATAGCACTTTTCTACCTTAGCGGCACTCAACGTGCTTTGTAAGTGCAGATCATTTACCGTAAGTGTGGCCGAGACGGAAGGTAATCGGGAGCTACCAGGAGGCAGGATAGAAACCCTAAGAGAACTCTGAACAATGCCCAGTGGGTTCCACCTCAAGTCCAGGATCCTGAGACTGCACAACACCGAACAGCAAGAGTTAGTGTCACAGCCACAACCAAGGAGGAAACGGGAAGTAGTCATTTATACGTTTGGACGTTAGAATGAGCTGCTAAGTCAGTACGTAAGGCAGCAGAGGACAGTGGGTGATGCTGAAGAGGTCAACTTATCATGGAAGACTCTATGGGATGTATCATCGGCAGATAGGGGCGGTGACTGACATCAAGAAACACCACAAGTGGCCAGAAGAGGCCGTTCTGAAGGCAGCACACAGCTCTGGTACCAGCAACAGAAGAACAGACCCTAAGCTCCAGGTCCGAAGAGGCTGGGGACGAATGCACGAGACAGGACTCCAGGTAGAGACGAATTAAACATCTACTACATTATCATTACATTAACTTCATCATAAGTATATACAAAACCAGCAATCAGTCTTGTAGATCTACTCAAAGACCAAACTGAGCTGCCTGGATGATGCACAGTCTCAGTACTGCATCACCATCAGCTGATCGCAGCCTGATGGTTGCTGGTTTCGTCTGACTTCCTGGATGTAGCCATGAGCCTGCCATTGGCTGCTAATTTCAGGTGGCTTTGTCCGTCCCTTCAGCTATCTTCGACCGCTGTCTTTGTTACAGGAAAGAACAAGAACAACCTCTGGGCAGAAAGCAACCATCCTGAAAGTTTCAGGTTTTGCTGATGGTTTGAATCGTGCAGCACTGCTAGTTCTTCTTTCTCCCAGTGAACTGTCCATTTTAATCCCATGCATGCATCTCCCTGCAAGGAAATGTGGCACAAAAAACAATTCCACCTGCTGTTATTCTGAGGAAACACGACGCCGCATCCTTTGCTTATCTCTGCCGATGATGACTGCTATTGGTTTAAAGAAATATAAACAAGCGAGAGCATTTTTTATTTTCTTTACACGATGGCAGAATGATGCAGCCCGACCGTTCTGTTTTACAAAGCAAGACTAGTGCTGGTTTAACAGCAAGTAGCCCCTCAGTAGTGATCCATCCACTGCACAGATCCCAAGAGACTCATGAGTAACCAGGCGGGTTTGCAAACTTCCCTAAAGATGGTGCTGGGAGTTTGTGTGGAGCAGATAGATAGTAGACAGACAGACAAGTGGAGTTATTTTCTGCAAGTCTTATCTACAAGTTTATTTTTAAGTATTTCACCATGTGTGTGTGTCGGTGTGTGTGTGTGTGTGTGTGTGTGTGTGTGTGTGTGTGCCGTTCTAGGCAATAGAACAACATCTGTTTTGCCTCGGGGCCAGACAGAGCCTCAGCCAGGGGTCTGTCCCATGTAGCAGACACACACATTCCCTTTTCAGGTTACTGTCACATCGCACATTGTGTGTCTGTGTTTGCCTCTCTGATTATGTCCCTATTTGGAGACTCTGCACACACTGCAGAACACTTGGGATTTGCCAAATAGCCGCAAACACCCACATAAACCACAGGCGTACACACACACACACACACACACACACACACACACACACACACGCAGGCATACGTATGTGCACACGCATACACAGAAGCAGCTTTTCTAAGTTTGGAATTCTCACATGGCGGCTGGTTCCTTGTCGAGCCCCCAGGGTGACCAAACTGTGACTAATCACCAAGGGTGACAGTGTATGTGCTCACCAGTGTGTGTGTGTGTGTGTGTGTGTGTGTGTGTGACACTGTGTATGATTGTGCGATGAGTGTGTGCTTTATTTAGGGAGAAAAAAAAACCAGCATCAAGGGGAGCTATCAGTATGAGTTGACCTTCATGTTAGATGCTGCGACGAAGCCTGTTTGGAATCAACCAGACGAGTTTCCTTGTTGTCCACGTTTTGAAAAAAAAAAAGAGTTTTGAAAGTAAAGTGTGTGTGTGTCTGTGTGCACACTGAAGCATGTGTGTGTGCATCTCTTTGATTCATACTGTTAAAGACATTACAAGTGACACATGGTATTAATCACAGTAATCCAATTCTCTTTATCAGCACCCACTGCTGGGCTTTAATGAGCGACTCACATCGAGAGGCTCTCACATAAACAGGGTGTTGCTGGAAGATAACCGACTCTCTAACTGTCTCTCTTAACCACACACGCCTTCTTGTCAGCCGCACATCTTAGTCGAGCCAAACACGTGAATAGAAAGCATCAGAACGCAGGTATTCCTAAACATCAGCTCCATTTTACGTGTATGTTGAAAATGCATATTATTTTTTAGAGACGCCGGCACGTCCTCACAAAGGCTGTTGTTGTGAGTGCAGCTGCTCCTGTGTTTCTTCACAGTTGGGCTCGTGAATAAAACACATATGATACATCAGGCTAGCATGATGACAACAGCAGCACTGTGTGAACTAGACGCAGTGAGAAGTGTTTGTATTTAGTGTAAATAATGCCTTGTTATGTTATGGATAAGCTAACGACTTTACTGCTGGTTTGAAAGTGAAAGATCGCTTCTAAATGTTCAGGTTTGAGTCAAAGCTCAAGACAAAAGTTGGACGTTTTAAGCATAAACGTATTCATACAGAAAACAGCGTCCTGACCTTCAGTCTCAGCCACTAAAGTCGGATCCTGTAACACCTCCTCCTGCACTGGGACACAAACGCCACCGAAGTTTGTGCCCTGTTTTTAAACATGTGACTTATCAGGCACATAATGAATTCATAAGAACACTTGATGGGTCTTCTGGCTCAGCTGCTAAGCTAAGGTCTCAGGTCCAGGGACCCTGACGCTGGGTCCAACGCAAACTGCTGCAAAAGGGTCAGGAGTGAATTTGTGTAAAGCCCTCTGTGAAGAATTAATGCAAAATAAATTCTCAGAACCCTGATAATTAAATTAGATCTACTGCAGTCATTGTATGTCATTGCTGCAAATATGCAGCGAGCCAGACATAATCTGTATTCTACTTGAAATAACTACTTTGGCACTGGGGGGAAATTAGCTTAAACTGTGATGTTACTTGACACTGTCCAAAGTAGTCTGGAAGATAAAATAAAACCAAAAGTGCTGATCTCTTATTAGTAGATGCCATGCATTATGCATTTGAATTTTAAAGTGCTGTGAAGGTCCAGGGCAAACCTGCAGACGGGATCCTGTGCGGTTCAGTAAACGTCGGTACCGCGGGCGCCGCAGTCAGCAGCCACAGGACGGAAGACGTTCTGGCAACGCGTGGCCTTGCTGTGAGAGCTGCAATCACATTCAAGTGATTGTGATTGGCCTGGCTTGAAGGAAATTGATTTAGCTGCTTGAGCCTGGATGTGGAGTGCTTCCCTGATATCACTGGTTTAGAGAGGAAGAGGATGAGAGAACAACAGAGCTGGCAGGAGAAGGAGAAGTCATCATGGTTTACTGTCCATGTTACTGTGTGACCTGTCGTCTTAAGGACTGTCGCTGGCAGCAGCCGCCGCCTCAAACTTCTTTGTCATATCGGCTTTCTATTGTCTGGACTTGGACTCACTTTGCCCTCGTCGATGCTGATTATTACAGCATCTGTCTAAAGCTTGACAGTTTTTATACCCCTGGTCCTGGTCCATTGTCCAGCCAGTCGAGCAGAGTCTGCAGGGCGTCGTGTCTGTCCAGTAGCACCCAGCTGTCTATACAATGATCCTCTACAAGCTGATTCTTAATCACAAACTCAATTCATCTTGTTCTTGGCGTAGTTCTGATCCTACTGGTCGAGCTCTGAAACCTGGCAGTTCACCTGAAATCCACTCATGCCACGGATGGTAAAGGACAAGAAGAGCGGTTCCCAGAATCCTGTCTGGGTAGTAATTGCCTTGCTTCACTGAAATGGAAGCATTAGTGTGTGTTTGACCATTTCTATGCTGTAAACGATCTTGAGGGACTGTTGTGGTTTTCTGTTAAACTTTCTTGCCATGGGGTCAAATCCCAGCTGGCCCAAACAAACATCCTCTCTCTGCTGCTCTATGTATTTCTCTTTTTTTCCCCACATCCTTGTATCTGCGCCCATATCTCTTTCTTTTCAAACATGGGATTGTTTCCCCAGGCTGCAGACCTCTGCAACCTTATCTGGCCACAGCTATTGATCTCTTACCACGAGCTCTGACTCTTATGAGGCTGATACAGTGTGAGCAGCAGTATCACAGTGCAATCTCTGCTGTAGCATGATCACAGTGTTTAAATCAATACTTGTGGGACCGCCACGCGACTGTTGGCACGGCGTTTCATCTACTTGGGGCCATCTGTGGCACGCTGCCATCACTTTGTCACAGCTGCTGCTCCATTCATTAAACTGCACCGAGCGCTGCCACACAGCCATTTTACAGATTTCCCCGTGAAGGAATTCCACGAGCCGGCCGGAGGAAAGTATTTGCATCATGTAAATGCAGTTGTGTCCGTTGTTGCAGATGACTTCACGAGTCACAATCAGTCGAGGCTTTGTGGAACTGCTCACTGAGCTTCTTCGGACTGGGAGCTCCTGGGCCTGTGTGGTAATAAAAAGACTGGGATGGAAAAAAAAAGAGGGACAGATTTGTACCCGAAACGGTAGCTAAACTCAGTATCCTCCTCGTCAATATCTCTAAAATGATAAATCATGACTATTACTGCTCATTTAATGTAGCCGGACTTGTTTGTAGCCAAAGTCCAGGAGAAAAAAGGAGATTAATGTCAGTGGATTAGTCTTTAAAGTGATGTTTATCCAAACTTTGTTCATTTTTTCTTTGTAAAAACACCATATAAGCTTCATGAACAGTTAAAATAAGCTGATATCGTCACTCAGTACGGGTGTGATGACTGAAACAACCCACTGAAAGGCAAACAACACAGAAACAGATGTCAGAATCCATCCTCCCGGTCTTATAGTGAGACATGTTAAGTGCAGTTCTTCACTTCATCCCAGCTGCTCTAGTCTAGACCTGGTCCACCTGACCAGGTCATAACTTTAATCCCTTTCCTGTTCAAACCATCGTCTAGCAGACGCCCTCCACCAACTCCGACTGTCTGCAGCTATCATCTCGCATTCGTCAGGCTCTCATGGTTTATGTATTTTTAAATGCGATTCCACCTATTCACATTTAACAGTGAAAGATTGTTTTCATTAGCGAGTGATAATAAATGGGATATTTAAACAGATGACTGGCTTTTCAATTTCACATCTCAAGCATCACAGCCACGCCGGGCGCATAACAACCGCTCGCAGGAGGAAGACACGACAAAGGGCAAAGGACTCGCTAACTGCTAATGCAATTTAACAGTCGACTCGTATCAGGAGTGGAAGGAAATCCGCAGCCCACTTTCTCTTTCTGTTCTGTTGTTTGCTGGCGAGGCTGTGGTTTAATGCCACAGGTTTACATCACAGTAAAAGCCTCCTTGTCTCTTATTCTTTCTTATAAACACGACAGTGAACTAAGCTTTGACTGAACGAGTCCAGCTTTGGGCAAAAGCAGCTGATTTTATAAAGACTATTTCATCAGCTTAGAACAGACACAGAATGATGCTGCACATCCATCACGTGTTCATGTTCGACCAGTTGTAGTCTGAATTTGTGCAAAAGAAAACTAAACAAATGCTGGATAAAATAAGGTATCTAATAAGACATAAAAGCTGGGTGGTGTAATATTGATTCATCATTTTTGCTCAGTGAGTCCTGCAGCTTTAAAGATCCTTAAATCATTCATTTCTTCTCACGGACAGGCCGACACCATATGAAGCTGTACTCCTTAAACACATGGTCCCTGAATGAGTTACGCATCATTTATCGAATACACTGACTCATTGGATCACTCAGACGAGGTCTGGGCCAGGATAGTATTTGTGCATCACTTCATTTAGTCACATTTGGAAAAGCTCCACCATTTACATTGTCCTTGTCAGAGCAACTTAACACGTTTTTTCTTTGGAACGCAGAAAATCTGAATTGATCTGTCTTTGTATTCCTGCCACGCTGGTTAAGCAGCAGTCTGCAGAGCATTCTTGTAGAGCTGATCACACTCTTTGTTGATTCTTTTTTTTGCAGCCAAGACTGATCAGAGCGTTGGACAGACTCAGTCTGATCTATGCTTTGTTTTCCTGGGCGGGCCGGTTGGTTAATGTACTGCTGTGTGATTGGAGTGCAGGAGCTGAGCTGGATGTGACTTCATTTGTCAGTGATGGCAGCAGTGACTGCTTCCTGATTGGCCCTTGGAGCAGCTGATTGTCAGTGAAAAAAACAAGTGGACAAACGCTGGCTTGTTGACATATGGACACGCAGGTTTTCAGCAGTGTTGGCAGATAAAGATGATGTAACCGACAATGAAATGTTGATGTTTCAGTAGTTTATTTATGGAGAATATGACGACATGTAAAGCTCTTTGTTGGTCTAAGACACTAGTGTTAGCAGAAATAACTTGTTGTAGATGTTTTGTATTGTTGTCCACGACTTCCTCAATAAGGAGTTCCTTCAGTTGCCAGATGTTAGGGGTTGTCTTGCGTAGAGGGGGTTGAAATGCTATTAAAATCTGAAGTGTTTTAACCAGACTACTCTATAACTGTCTTCTTTTCGTGCCATTCCTCAGTGGATTTGCTCCGCATGATCCTCCTGAAAGGTCCAAAAATGTTCGAGTTTAACTTCCAGACAGGTTACATCACAATGGCATCGCTTTACTGCCTTCTGTGGTTGTTTAACGGTGACAATAAGGATCCATCCGTCCATCATCTACACACCGCTTGATCCTCACCAGGGTCATGGGGGGCGGAGCCTATCCCAGCTGACTCAGGGTGAAGGCAGGTTCACCTGGACAGGTAACCAGTCTATCACAGGGCTACACT
>NW_007577807.1:713500-722903 GCF_000690725.1 Stegastes partitus | reverse complement strand
ACGGTGCTAACCACTGAGACACCTGCAGCCCCACAATAAGGATCTACTCTCTTCTCCTCTGTTGTCTTCAAGCTCTCTATGATACGATGTTGGTTTCCTAGTTGCAGATGTCCAGATGCTGCTGAACCACATCATGTCCACCTCCATGCTTCACAGCACCCAACACGTCTCCTGTTCTACTGACCAAACAACTCTGTCTTTGAATTGTAAGCACATTATTCCAAACGGCTGCTCTTCGTCCGTTTGGTCGCTGTAATTTGCTCTAATGCTCTGTTTGGACAGCGAAGGCTTTTTTCCCGACACGGCTCTATTACAGGTCAAATTTGTGCAATCTCTTTGTGACTGCAGACAAACAATTTAGGACGCTTTCCTGAGTATTTGTAGTTTTTCCACTTTCTGTGTAACGGAGAGAGATGCCACCTGAAGGACCCGTTCACCTGTCGACCCCTGGCGCTTGGCATGGTGGATTTTATGAAAACGTCTCCACCAGTGAACGTACAAGAGAGTAGACAGCATCATGATGAGAGAAAAATAAAGACTGGGATCATGTGTTATATGTGTGCAGAAACATGAGTCATGTTGTGGAACAGGAAAGAAAAAGCAGAAGAAGGTCCAGAATTGTTTTTGTGCATTTTTCTGTACAGCTGGAAGAGTAGTTCAGGCTGGTTTTCTGTCTGGATGGCGTTAGAAGGTCACATGTCAGAGTCGCTGTCATGACGTCTCTGTGTTTGTAAATGAAGTCAACGTAGGAGATCTGGAATCAGACGGAAACCAGAAGTTTCTACATAAAAAAACCCAACAATTCAGTGCTTAATGCACAGAATGCAACTTTTCTGCAGCTTGGACAAACTTTTGGTTGCTGCTGTTTGTGTGTTCTCCGGCTGTGCTGCGCTCCGGCTTTGATGCATGAGGCAGGTTGTTTGATAGAGACATGACAGCCTCACACAGGCGTGTATACGTGTGTGTGTCTATTGACAGCTCCAGATCGCTGTGAAACGCACACACAACAGTCTATTCCCTTTTCAGTCTGAAGCACAGGCAACATCCATCACGGCTGCCAGAGAGAGGGGGAGGACGGAGGAGAGGGGAGGAGTGACAGGTGAAGGAATGATCTTAATTCTGAGGGGATTTGGTGTTTAAAGCTTGAATACACATCGAGTTACATTAGAAAGAGGAACGCTGCGGTGGAGCCAGGTACACATGACAGGATGTGGATTTCTTTTCTTTTTTTTGGGGGTGTTTTTTTTTATTATTTGTTGTATTTTGTTCTTTATTTTTTTGTCTATTTTGTCTTCCTCCTGCCTGCCCCCCAAACAACCCTCCAACACACACAGCGAGGATTTTAATTTAGTTTGCAGGTGAAGGAGTCAAGCTGGGGCATGCAGAGCAGAAACACTTTAATGAGATCTTCTCTTTTCTCACTCCGTCTCTCTCTCTCTGACCATTAGCCTTTACTTTTTTATCCTCTCCACTTTCCCTGCTATGTTTCCTTCTTCTTCTTTTTTTTTTATTAGCATCACATCCATCCTTCCCGCATCCCTCTTCCTTCGGTTCTTCTCCTCTCCATTCCATCTCTCTTTTTATCTGATTAGAGCTAGAGTTATAACTCCTTCTAGCTAATCTATATAGTTGTCTATCCTATTTACAGGGGCATCCATTGGATTATACTGGCCCTTCTGCTTACATCTAGTTAGGCTTATAGGATTGATGGCTCTCACACACACACACACACACACACACACACACAGATGTGCACAAACACAAACAGCCACAAACCACACAAGTACATAAACATGAACGATACTGTACATGGACCAGTGGAATAAACACGCAACACGTGTAAAATTAAATGCAAATATAAATATTTTAACGTGACTCAGTGTTAGACGTGAATCAAGGCTGCGGAGTCTCTGGAGGACTTCCCTAATAAATACAAATCACAGATGTTTTCAGTGTCTTTTCCTGCTGCAAGCAGAGCAGCAGGTTTCTGCAGGATTCAGTGAAACGTGACGCGAGGAGCTGGTCGCCGTTGTTAGGACAGCATCACATCATGTTGATGGGAGGATCGTATTAAAATACGTAGTGATATTCTCAGTGGAGTTTAGCTCCTGGTTTTGGGCTGAAACTGTCGGCATTTGGACGCATCGGTGGCTCGACATGTTCAGTCGTCCTCAGATCTATTCATCCCCTTCAATTAAAGAAAACAGAATCCACAGCAGTCACTCACATAACTAGAAACTGGAAAAAGTAATAATAAATAAAAATTTGATAAATTATAATTTAGTGAAATAAGACGTTGCTTTTGAATTGTGGTTGAAAAGAATAATTTAAAAAAACAAAACAAACTGACAAATGAGAGGCCTTTGCTGATGAGCAGTGGACCAATGAGAGGCCTTTGCTGATGAGCAGTGGACCAATGAGAGGCCTTTGCCGATGAGCAGTGGACCAGAACACCTGTCAACAGGTGCAGAAGTCTGACTGAGAGTTACAGAAACACCTGATGGCAGTGATTGGCTCAGAAGGTTGTTCAGCTAGATAGTAGTTTACGGGTCCATCAGGCTGGTTTGTTGTTTTTTTAAAATATTTCTGTTGAACCACAATTTAAAAGCAACGTCATGATGTTCAGTACATTTTTATTTATTATTACTTTGAGCAATTTCAACTTATTTCAGCTGTTTGTTTTCCTGCTTTAATGGGAGGTTATGAATACATGTGAGGACAACTGGACATAAACTCACATCTAATAAACAGTGTCAGTAGTAATATATGACTAAGAAAAAAAACTTTTGCTGTGGTTTATTTTCTCTCTTTTTATTTTGGAATTAGAAATTGTGACAAACAAAATCAGAAAAAAGCATCACATGAAATCTAAACATGGTGATTTAAATGTGATGAAAGCCTTCAGTATGAGCATTAATCATAGAATAATTTTTAACAATCCATCTGAATACTAAAGAGCTCCTGAACATCCTGGTTTATCCTGAAAATGCAGCCGCTGACATTCTGTAAATCCCTCACAGCTCAGGTTGTTGGTGCTCCATCCTTTTATCTTTCCAGGCGTCATCATGCCTTGATGTGCGTCCGTCATCCAGAGTTCGTAGAGCTGCGGTTCATCTCACTTGCTTTTCACCGTTCACCAGCCAGCGATGGCTTTTGTTTTAGATGCGCAACACAAAGCGACATTTTTACTGGTCAGCCGGGTCAGCGACGGCCCAGATGGTGGCTCGGAGCTATCTGAACCAGCAGCTTAGCTTAGCGATGCTTCGACAGATGCAGGCGGCGGAGAGTGAGGAGGATGTGTGACATACATGAACGTGATGCCTCAGTTACCTCATTAGCAGTGATGGTTACGGTACCGGCTGTGTGGCGCTGCACACCGAGGAAGAGTTTGGATGAGACCGCCTTCAATACGCTCCCTGACATCCCCCGTTAGAAATACTTCTAACAAAATGAAATGCCTTTATATTCCAGAAACACGTCGACTCGGGGGAGCGCTGTGATCCGGCGCTGTACGGCTCTATGTAATTTAATGGCTGTTGTGGCCTCAGTGCATTTCTTCCTCAGTCGTCCCAGAATACCCAGGATGGCTGCTGTTTCCCTTCTAGTGCAGCTCGCTCTGTGGCTGTGGAGTCTGCTGGTGCCGGTCTGCTTATCCACTCCACCGCCGAGCAGGTCTATAGCTGGAGGAGCCGAGAAGTAGCATCGGAGGAGGTGTGTGATTCCACCGTAATGGTGCTCTTGACTTGAAGTGATTGCTGAAGCAATAATTGCAGACCCTTTGCTCAGGGTAAATCAATCTAAATGGAACAGGCCTGGATGATGCTACTTTACTTGACCTACTCTGTTCCTTCCTACTTCTGATTTTCTCAATCACATCCCTGATGCTCAAGTGACTGTAAAATTGACTTTACAGGACACAAGTATAATCTGCAGCAACGCAGACAAAATGTTCTTCTGCAGGTACTCAAAGAAATGACTTCCTCTCTACGCTGCATATATTAGATTCTCTCAAGTCGTAAACGAGATGATCCGAAGGTGGCGTCTGTGATTTGGAAGGAAGTGGCTGAGATGGCTGTCGTGTTCAGGTAGCATGTGTGGACTGGTCCAAGCCACCATGTTTGTTGCCCTTCTGCAGAACCAGACACCTGTACTTGCAACGTAGCTCAGGGTTAACTCTGGGTTTTTAGAGATTTTTTGGGGCCTTTTTTTTGCTAGAAAAGTCGAGAGAGAGAGAGACAGGAAAGTGGGGGAGAAGAATGGATGAAGGACCTGCAGGAAAGGGAGCGGGACTGGAACCCATGACCTGTATGTTGGAGACCATAGCCCCTGAACATGGGACGCCAGCTCAACCAGTTGAGCCATCGCGGCGCCCCTAACTCTGGGTGTTTAGGACTGAAATAGGCAACTGATGCTTCACACTGAACCTGTTCAGGTTGTTTTCAAGCTAGCAGATCAACATATTAAAACATGGTGCCTGCAGACAAATCAATTCTCCTTCAATATGTTTTACTCCCTTTAAACACTGACTTTAAAAGTTTCATCATTTTAAACCAGGATGCGAGAGCGTTGTTCTCAGCAGCTGAAACCTTGACTCCAGCTGATCTGAACATTCTTTCTGTGTCTGGATTTCGATGTTCAGCAGCGTCTGATTATCGACCTTTGCATCTGGTATTAATGAAACCTAAGAGCGCAGACTTCTTTCTCAGACAGCATGTCAGACACAGGTCAAGGAATCGTATGGAATAAATAAGTTGCCTATCAACAACAACACATATGAGAGCTTAGGGTTTGCACTACAGAAATAATTGATCTATTTACTCTTTTGTGCTGCCTGGCATTGAAGGTACTGAGAAGTCAAAGGATGATTCACATGCTCAGATAATATGTGCACCCAGGTGTCTTCCTCTTTCGCTAAAGAGCTAAATACATCATCATATACTGTAGATATGCACCATAATGCAGTTGTTGTAATAAAAGTTGTATGCGTGGGTCATACGAAAAGGAGATGAAACTAAAAACAAAGTGCTGTAAAGACAACCAAACCCAGCGTTGTGTGGAGAGCCTAGGTGGGCCTAATCTCCTGATTACCTGAGCCGGCTGCTGCAGGGAGAAACGAGGAATCCTGCCTCCACAGGTTTGTCACTCAGGGAGCGTCTCCATATATCCTGGTAATCCTCCCTCTAAAATATCTAGTCTGTCATAAACCTTTTGATCAACACTTTTCTATCCTCCAATAACCAATTAAAGCTGGGATAAGCTTCTTTTAAACCATCGCAGGAGAGATAACCCTTCCATTGACGAACCAGATAAACCTTCCATGACCCACTTTGCAGACTTTTTTTTTTTCCTCCACTTTCTCTGTCTCTCCTGCCATTCCTCAGGTTTAGCTTTGTGCTTATCGAGCCTCCCATTACGCTGTGTAATTGTGCGTGCTAATTATTTTGCCGTTGCTATTTCACAGCGTGTGGCCGCTAACCGCTAATGTGCCCGTTAGGCCAAGTTTTTAGCTGCACTGTTACGAAGCTGTGCTGCTTTACTGCCTTCATGACCAATTGTGATGGAGTCCAAGTTGATCTTTAGTATTGTGTCTGCTTTTGAGGATGTAATTCACCAAAGTAAAGACAGAACATGAAATGTTTGACATAAAAGTCACTGATAGGTGCGTTGATGTAAACAGAGATGGTCACATGGTGTTGTGGAAAACACACACATCTTGTATCATATAACATCCACATGATTCTAAATTCAAGTTCATAGATGCACAATGAAAACTAATAATTAAAAAAAAAGACTTCTAGATGCCATTTGGGTCCAGGAGGAGGTCTGGCTGCTTCACGTGTTGGACGATGTTTTTTTCAGGAGACAATAATTTGAAAGGATGCTCGTAGGTTTCACTGCGGAGCGAACAGGAGAGATTAGCCTGTGTTTCTCCTGTGAAGTCCGACTGCACGCGAAATTAATCTTGCTGTTAGAAAATATTTGATGAAAATGAGAGTTCCTTTGAAGCGCACATATTCCTCTCTGTCACGCCGGAGCCTTTAAACTCTGACAGCGCATATTTAATGAGCTCAGCGTATGTTTTGAATATAAAACACTTTCTCTTTAAACTGTTAAGTCCTTCCTTCAGAGTGATGCCAGAAAATGTAAAGAAAAAAAAAGTATACATATTAATCTCATAAATACCTCACAGGGCAGACCTTATAGGTGCAATACCTGCATTTCATATTAGATAAGGTAGCTGGCTCCATTGTGCTTAAAGAATGAGAGAGTAGGGGATACATGCGGTAGGTTGGTGGTTACAGATCACACATAATTCAACATGCCTTTGCTGTAGTTATAGTATTATACATGAGATGTGGTGGGACTGGTCATCCTGGTAGCTCAAGAAAAGGACAAGCTTCAAACTTGTAAAAGGGTCACACTTCAATCCAATCTGCTTCTAACAGTTAGTTACTGTGGTGTCATGTGTTCCCAAACCCACAGCGTTGGTGTAAACAAATTAGAATTTAAAACTAATGGTCACACGAGGGACGTGAACTCTGGAGCTCTGGCTGAGAGCTTCTAACTTAGCCGAGCTCCTAATGAGTAGTTATCGCTGTGAAAGTGTCGACCACAGCGTAGTATTGTCCTAAATAACCCTAACCCCGTAGTATTGGTGTAAACCCAATTACTGTGAGCAACAACTTGAATGGAAGAACGATGGTCCCACCAAGGACCTGGTCTCCTGGGCGGACGCCTCTCTGTGGACTCGGGCCTCCGTCCTCCTCTCCGGCCTCTTCATGCAGACTTGGTTGGAAGCCTGGCCTGCTGCATCTCCTGCAAACTAACTTATGTTTCTTTAACAAGTCAAAATGCAGTTGTACAGCACGTCCTCTTTGGGAGACGGGTCGTCTTCTGTAAAAGGTGGTGCCTTTGTTCTGCCCCGGCAGGTTAACCAGGTGACAGCAGGCCACTGGTTGACCCTCCTGTTTATCAGCCTCCTCCCTCCTTCCCCTACATTGTGCCTCTGCTGCCTCTATCTGCCCCGGCCCTCCTATCTGCTCCCTGCCTGCCTCTGTCTGTCTACTGTACGTCTCTCTGCCGCCCCAGGTCCACGTCACACCATAACAGGATTCATCTAAGTCAAGGGTTAGATAAAGAGCAGTGGGAGGGACTGAAATAAAATAGGAGAGAATCCTCCTTTTCATCTCAGCCTCTCGCTGCCTCGCTGTCCCTATAAGAGCTTGTAGAGCGTGATAGAGCATTGCGTCTGCGCCGCGGGTCTCTGCCCTCGCCAACCGCTGCTCTAATCCTGTTTCCTCTTTCACACGCTCTATGATAGACTACTTTGGGTCGCATTCATGCTCTGAAATAGTCTGCGTGAGCTATTTCATGCGTATTGTGCGATGTCGACTGCCTGTTTGTTTGTGCCTTCAGTGCCAGGCTAAGTGGGAGATAGCGGCCGTGCTGGTCAGCGGGTGCGGCGAGATGGACGGTGATGATATATGGACACCCCAGAGGTCAGTGTGGGAGCGTGGTGCATTACAATGATTGAAGCCGATAATGCACCAACAGACTCCATGCTCTGGCCCGTCTAACCCAATCAGAGCTCTGCTGATGGCGAGCCCCGCCATCTGTGCTGCTTTGATTGGACGGGGGAGTGATTGATGTGCACTTGAGCCTATTCTAGTGAGTTATCGTGGCCCGCCGGAGTCTTTAAGACAAGACCCCGCGGCCATTTTTCATCTGCATACAGCGGTTTGTCGTGCCGTCCTGCCTTCTCCTGCATTCATTAACTCTTTGATACGGGGCTGAAATGCAATTATGGCGTTTTACAGTTGGGGGCACATGTATGACACAAAGTCATTTCCTCTCTTCTCCCATGAATCCTGAGAGGCTCCGCCATCCGCCAACCAAATGGACTTCAGAGTGAATTAAAAAAGAAAAAAGGATTTGCAGGTTTGAAAACTAGACTTTTGAACGTTTGTCATGTCGACCTGGAGACGGGATTTAAACCAAGCCTGTGGAAAAACACATGTTGATCAAGAAGCTGTGGAAAGACGGAGATTACACACAGATAGATGAGCAAAATAAAGACAGAACTGGATGATAAACAGCTCAGGATGGTTTTATTTTATTACTTTATTAGTTTAGTTATTTATTGTATTGAATTTGATTAAAAATAAAACAGAATAAAATCGCACCAAAACCTAATTTAGAGAAATTTAAACATTTTCTCATTAAAATTTATTATTATTATTTTTTTAAACATAATATATTTTCTAAAACAATTAAAATGTGCAAAATCCTGATTGAAGAGCAACGACAACGTGTCTGATTATAAAACTCGTGACTATATTAAAACATTCAAAGTCAGACATCGTTAGGTATTATTTATCAAACTTTCTCGCTAATCTTGTTCATCCGGACCGTACTTGTGGTCGGATCCAATTGTGTTGACGGTGAACAAACAGAACATGTGTCACCAGGTGCTGACCCAGTGTGTCAACATTTTGATTTGGGCTTTCAGTTGAACCCTGAGTTGGACCCAGTGAGACGAGAGCAGAGGAACAAACACACACAAAAAAAATCCATGATGCAACAACTGAAGCTGCTTTGGACGCAAGCTTTGGAAGAAAACAGTCCTCTGGGCTCGATACCGATCCATATGCACAGAACAGTGTGTGCCGTGACGCAGATAGATTCTTTATGAGCGGCACCGTTATGTTCTGGATTGTTTAGCTGAAGGCCAGGAGGCAGATGTACCCCGTGTGAGGGCAACTACATCTATGTGGGTGCAGCTTTACATCCTGAAGTTAATCTTTGGTCTGAAAGTTCAGCGTTGACCTCGGAAATGGTTAAAAAATAATCTCACTACACGACTGAAGCCTCTCCTGCTCTGTCCTGAGATCAGTTTGCATCTAAGTTCTGCATCATTTTGTCAAACTATTTATGTTGCAGTTGTTTTTGTTTTTTTTTGTTTTTTTTTAGATTAGATTAGATGGAACTTTATTGATCCCTTTGGGAAATTGTTGTTCTAGAAACAGCACAACACCGACAGAGACAGCAGCACACATCAGTTCAGAAAAAAAAGGTAATAGACAAGGAAATAAAGGAAACAACTGGTTGGATAGAACAGCAGCACAGTGTAATAATCGTATTATTATTAATAATAATAATAATAATAATAATAATAATAATAATAATAATAGTATTAATACCAATGCAAATAATAATAATGATAACATACTTTTTACATTTTCTGGAGATTCCCTATAACACAGGTGTTCTAGAGTCTGGTTTCAGACTCATCGTGGTACATCAGCCGCTCCAGCATGCTGTGAAGTCAACACTTGGCTCCAGACTAACTTTGTCACTGGTAGCACTGGTGTGATGAACTGTCAGCTGGTAGAACATATGACTC
>NW_007577807.1:687021-712743 GCF_000690725.1 Stegastes partitus | reverse complement strand
CTTAGTGTCATCCATCGTACCAGAAGAGTCGGGGTGATCCTCCAGACTGTCTTCGTTCCTCCTTCATCAATGTCTCCATTTTGCTGAATTGCAAATGATGTAAATGACATGACAAGAGAGGGAGAAGGAGAGGAGGCGATGTGGTAACTCCGTATTAAACCTGCACTTTACATGATTAAGGTTTTGAATAATGGAGGCAGGAGGAGCTGGAGGAGGACTTCAGGACTCACACATCTCACCTGGTGATGTAAGATCACAGCATGTTTACCCTTAAATGCTGCTGTTGTCCATGTTTCTGCCAATTCCTTCATTATTTCAATGCCGGCGAGAGCCAACAGCCGTAAACCTGAGTTTCAGTTTATGTGTGTGTTTGTGTGTTTCTTAGCGTATGGTTCTCGGTGTCTCATACGTACTGCAGAGAACAGCAGAACCAGCGCTCCAGTAACTCGCTGCATAATTCTGGTGCCGGGGGAGCCTTGCCTGGTTGGTTCATTTCTATGGAATGATGTCTCCCAGTGTTTGAAGAGGCTAAAATAGAACAGTACAAAGCATGTCAGGGTAAAAAAAAAGAAGAAGAAGGATCTGTATTCCCGCCACACACACTCTGCACAGAGCACCGGGGAGTCGCTGCTCGTCCGTCCGTCTGTCTGTCGGACTGAATCCACTAATATTTTTTGCACAAGAAAAAGAAAAAGCAGCTAAAAAATCCCCCCCTCCAAAAAAAAAAGACTTTTATCTTTGAAGTGGTTGTATTTGGGGATTTCAGAGTCTCCCACATCTATCTGTCTCTCCATGCAAAGAGGCGGCATTCTCATTCCATCTGCTCTGCTCTCTGTTGACAACTCTATCAATCTTTCTATGAATCCAAGGAAAGAAAAAAAGATCGATAGCCACTCACTCAGTTGGAAAAGTAGAAGAGTTTTATTTTCTATTTTTATGTACATTTTCAGATAAAGGCCTGAAATGAAGCAGCAGCCCAAAATACAAACACCGAGAACCGTTTCTACATCACTCATTAATCAGTGTGTGCTCCTCATAAGTTGGTTTAAAATGAAATATAATATAATTACATGTATATTATAGTATGGTATATATAATATATATAATGTGTGGAATGAAGTTGTCAGTTTGATGCAAGCTTTACAGAACAAACTGGATTCCTTTATTGTTCGACGAGCGGCTGATATCCACGTCGATGATAACAACACATATTGTTTACTCGTAACCTTTACGTAGGACACACGCTGTGCGAAAAGATTAAAACAATTATTCCTCAGAACACCTTTGCTTTGATTTCCAGCTTTGCAGAACATAGTTGTTGGACTTTCAGGATCCACTGAGCCGGCGCTCGGTGGGGACGAGCGAGTTCAGGAGATAACGTTCGATTTTAGCTCCTCCTGTTTCAACTTTTTAAAAACACACACAGCTTCCACACATTACTGATGCTGACAAACAGAAGTTTTTACTTTTTACTGTTTGTTTTTTAAAAACTCTACTGAGGAACACAATCCCATAAGAATTTCTGCCTAAATTGAAATAAAATCATTACAGCTGAAGCAATACAGAGAAAGACAAAGGAGTTAAATAGTTTTTTTGTTATTTTGACTTCTCTGTGTAAGTCTGACGCCCTCCAGGCTGGAGGTGAACCCTGTGTAGTTAAATATAACCTCTATATAAATGACAGCGTGTAGATGATGCTGCTGTGTTGTCCTCCCTTCTGTTCTCAGCATATGTTCTGTAAATATCCTTCAACTCGTCTGCTTCCTCACTCCAGCCTCCTTCTTGCAGCACTCAGACCTGCACACGTTCCTCTCATCGTGTCTATAAGAACTGCAGCTGTGCAGCTTGTGTGGATGTACAGTTTGTTCTTTGCAGTAAAGCTAGTGGGGAAAAAACACCCCAAAAAACAAGAAACTGTACTGAACTGTACTACCTAAATATTGAAGAGATGAACCCTTCACCTGGACGGGCCTCTGTAGCTCCGGAGCAGGTCTGGCTTCTTCAGTTACCAGATTTTTTTGAATTTCTGTCTTCATTTTGTCTTCAAGGAGTAAAAACATCAAGAACTAAATGTCTTCTGTTTTAAAATACTACTGTAATATTTAAAGGTGGCATAATCTAGTGGTCACATGCTAATGCTAGCAAGCTAATCTGCTAGCACATTTCCCCCCATCGCTGACAGTTGGAGTTTTACTGGAGAGAGAGACACTGAGGATTTGACTATTTGAACTTATCTTTTTTTTAAATGTACAAGTTTAAATATTTCCGTGGGAGCTGATGACTGTACATTATGTTTGTTGTCCTTCAGCTGCAGTCACATGACTCTTAATCTGAGATGTTTGATTCCAGAGAAAGTGGAAGCTGATGAATGTTGACAGTGTCCTGATGGTAACGTCTGCATCTGATTCCATAATTAATAGACAGGTAGGCTCATGTGTACGTCTCATGTGTTGTCATTAGAAACATTCAGCATTGTTCAATCGGAAAATTACTGATAGGACTTTTTTGTTATTTTTCTTTTGATGTGCAGTTTTACTAACGTGACAAAAGCAGCTGCACCATTTGCTTCCTCTTTGGTTCCAGTTCTTCTGCAGTGCCAGTAGACCATCTAAGGAGGCCTGCAGACAACTCATGACCTCATCGGTCACATGATCTTTGCGCTGCAGGTCGTAACAGTCTGCATATAGTCCTGTAATAGATTAGCAGTAAATATGCTTCCTGAGAAGCTTTATTCATGGTTACATCTGCTGTTCACGGTCATGGAGGGACACCGGCCTCACCTTGGTCCATGACTCCACTGTCGGGCGTTGAAGACATTGTCATGATGGAACGGCGTGTGCACCTTAAGGTGACCATTAGCGTCGCCTAATGGCTGCTGCAGCGTGTACCACTGTGTGTTTAAAACCCAGCAGCTGACACCAAAGGTTACGGGAGGACTTGTGGTTCCTCCAAACCCGTTCTGATGAAAGAAAAAAGCCAAGACAAGGGTGTTCATGTTCAGGCTTTTTATGAAGACGTATGGAAGCTGGACTGCACACATGGCCTTTAACGAACTTCCAATTTTCTTTAAGGTAATCAATTAAACCACGAGTGATCCTGTCCTGTTGTATGACTCATGTCCAGATGACTTTCTTCACTATAAGGGGACATTTTTGTTTAGCTATCAGTGCCTAATATGAATTTAAACCTAATGTAGGGAGAACTCGTTTTCTTTTCATGCGATCCCTGTTGTGGTTGAGGTCACTTGGGTTTGTGTTATTTCTGTTGGCATGGCCTGTTTCAGCACAACTGCTGCACTGCATGACGGCCTCAGACTGTTTGTGCTCGCTGCTGTAGAGTCTAATATCTGTAACTGTCACATCCTCTTGATCGCTTTGCTTTACAAATATATATTTTTTGTTATCTAGCATTATGTCAAACCGTTCTACCATCAAAGCTGCCACAGCTCTGCTTTGACAACATACTGAACCTGATTCAGGATTTCTTTATTGTTTCAGGTCCTTCATGTGACTGCCGCTGCTCTTTTTTATCGGTGTGTTGGTCTGATTTTTCACAGCAACACTTGAAGTCTTGTGTCCTTTTCGATGAGACTTCCATTTAGAGAGGAACAGAAGGTCTTTAGAGGAAATGTTTGGGGGCTTTTCATCATGCTAACGATGAACTCTGATGTGGATGCACCTCCTTGTGACCCCATAGAAGTCTTCAGACTGAAGCAAATCATTCGTGACAGATTATTTTACGCAGTTAAGAGAGTTAAATAAACCCGACTTGAAACACTCGAAGAGCCTCGTGGAATAAAGTGCGAGCAATTTAGCGTAAGAGTGCAAAAAGCTTCTTGCACGAGGCCCTCGGCGTGCACTCCTAGTTCCAGTTTAAAGTGTTTACTACGATTCCCTCCATCCTTAGCTTGCACGAGGCAGAGCCCTGTTCTTTAACAAGGGCCAAAGGTTGTGGCCTGTATATCTTTTAATATCCACGATGCAGCCGGCACAGCTCAGTGAACTGCACTGAGCGGGTTTATATAAATGAGGAAGAGTGGGGGGGAGAGGTGAAGAGGTAAGAATAGTAAAAAGGATAAGAAATGAGAAGCAAAGGAGATATGAGGAGGGGAGCGTGGGGATTGGGATGGGAGCTGGAATGGTTGCCAGGGTTACGGTCAGGGTTGTGACCCCTCGTGTCAATCCGTCCAATTGGAGCATATTGCAGAGTAAGAGGATTGGGTTTTTATGGAGATGGATTTCATTTACTGCAACGCTCTCTCTGTCTCTACCTTTCTCCACTTCCACCTGCCTCCTGCACCAATCCCCTTCTTTTTTTTTAAATTTTCCATCTTCCTTCCACGTACTCGTGTCTGTTCACCTGCTGAAGCTTCCTCCTGGTCTCGCCTCGTTCCCCTCTCCCTCCTCTAAACCTCACCATGAGCGTGTTGATTCAGCCCCAGCAGGATCGACGTGGTGCCTTATTTGCATGATGCCAATTTGTCTGCCGTAATTCACCCACAACAGATCGCAGTGTGCTCTGTGTGCTAGCTGTCTCAGGGTTTCAGTCAGAGGTGACAGGTAGGCTGTAATGCAGAGAGAGCTGAACCGCCTTTTGTTTTTTTGTTGTATCACATTATTCTCTGTCCATCTGCTGCACACAATGACCGGCAGATTGCAATCGCGCTTTGATGCCGTTTGATGTGCTCCACTGTACGCTGCACAAATCAAGCTTCAGACCCCATTTATACGTGGCATTAAAATGTAATGCTGAGCCGGGTGACGTGTGGATGGAGGGTAATGAAACCCTGACTGGACAAGTGGGTATCACATGAAGTGGAAATGGACAGATTCTAGCCAGAGCCAGTCAGAGGGGAGGACCGGGAGTGTGCAGGGCTGGATGACACTTGTGGAAATGTCCTCTCGACTGATCAAAACATAATCACTGATGTGGCCAGATTTACTCCATGGTATGATGGGAAACTGCTGAATCACTGTTAACAAGCACTTCTGTAATAACTCATAAGGATCAATGTGACCTCTGGCGTCGCTCCGTCCTGCCACAGAGGTTTATTTGAAGATGTTCTTTATGGAAGTTGTAACTGAGAACAAGATGCCGGCTCTGATTGGACACATTTCAGTTTGTATTAAGGAGATAAGAGGCACCTAGCAGATGGGAATATGATGCTTCTAGTGCAGCATGTGTTTCCTGAATTCAGAAAAGGAATGAGAGTGACAATGAAGGTTGACCAGAGAGTCTTCATCAGACAATAAAAAGTGATGTGAGGGAGCAGAAGGGCATTAGTTAGTTCAGACAGAAGACATGTCACGTGTCTGGTCAGTCACACTCATTCTACCTCTGAGTTTGCATCCAGAGATCATAGATTGGCACCTTGTAGCCCTAAAAGTGGACAGAAGTGGTTTGGCTTCACCTGACGTGGACCACAGCCAGTTCAGCACCATGTCTGACTGTCTCTACAAACCAGCAGGACTTTTTATTTTCAAATTAAAGCCAGTTTTTGAACTACGTCTGTGAACGCTGAAGGCAGAATTATTACTGTCAGCGCTTTCATGTTCAGAAACCTGACTCCTCATGTTTCGTCTGACCGGCATCCTTTAGGAATCTGTTTTTGTTGCATGGAAAAGACGTGACATGAAGCTGGATCAGATGAAACAAGAAGACATGTCAGTAAACCGCTCGCTGTAACCTCTGTTATCTTCTGCTTTTGGATTTGCATTATTTGTTCTCAATAGACGTCTTGTCAGACCTCTGCTCCAGCAGCAGCCGTGGCCGGCGGCGTTATGTTCTCCTGACCTCCGTATTTTAGGAACAACTTCAGGGAATTTCTTCAGATCTGGAACAAACGTTTGCTGGTATTCACTGATGAACTGGTTAGCTTCTGGTGGTCCAAGGTCACTATAACTTCACACATTCATGGTAATTGTCACGGCGGAAACTCTTGTTCACAGATACGTGGATCTGGGTTGTCCAAAGAAAACTCAGGAGACTCGAGGAATATATTAAAAAGCAGAAGCATTTACTGATTAGAAGCCAGAACAAGGAGGACCAGAGATGCCGTGATCGAGGGAAAAGCATCTGACTTTCCTCCCGTCCCACAGGGTGCACGTTGCTGCTCACAGAGCTCATCAGGCTGTTATTTAGATATAACACAGGAGCCCTGAGTCTCCACACATCTCCACGGCCCTGACTGGGGCAGACAAGGAAATCCTGTTTACATGTCAGTGGCCTGTGTGCCTCTGAAACGCTGCCGTGGCACCTTGTGCACTATAATCCATCGCTGGAGTGACTGTCCAGAGATACCCCGTCATGTTCATGTCAAAAATCCACACAAATGTCTAAAATGATGAAGTCATGAAGTTAAATCCAAAAAGTCAAAGGCCGAGTCCAGACAGAGATCGATGTGAGCGTTGGGGGAGGCCTATGAGCAGCTGTGAGGCAGTAATTCTACTTTTAATAAACCGCTGTGTATTGAATTGTTATGAACTAAAACTTATTTGTACAATTTTTACTCTTAAACATTATAAAACCCATGCACATTATAATTTATTCTATCATTTATAGAACACCAGAAATATCTTTAGGAGTCTTACTTTTTGAAACCGGACTGTTACAGTAAACACGTCCAGTCGGAGCCCTGGAGAGCTCCACTGCTTTACCAGCCGTCCTCCATGTTGCAGCTTCCACGTCCACTTCCTGCGCTGACACGCTGTTCTCCAGTTGCCACGCTTCCCACTCAGGCAGCTATACGCACCCTCACATGGGAGCCGCCCAGAGAAACCAGCGCCGCGAGGTCACAGCGAGCGCCTCGCTAAAAGGCATCTCATTTGCCGGTGTGTGTCCCACAACCCCAACCCACAGAGTTTCCCGCAGTTTGAAGGAGTTCAATTAGCGACCTTAGCGGCATTATGCTGCTCCTCCAGGCTACGCCCGCCCACGTTCCAGATGCAGCGCTCTGAAGACGGTCGAAAAATAAATAAATGAAAATCTGTAACTGCAGCACAGTGTTTGTATCATGAATTGGTAGCAACCACAAGACCACACAAGAGCTTATCGATAAACACCAGTGAAGGATCTTTAGGACGTCAGACGAACGTCGTAGCCTGACAGAGCAGCACGTATTAAATGTCAATCAATCTTTAATTCATGTAATTTGTGCCTCCTCTGTGTTGATTATGCAGCACACCTGCCTGGCCGTGCCCCAGTGTACGCACTAATGTACGCGTGCACGTGTGTTTATGTGTGTGTGTGTGTGTGTGTGGTGGCAGAATCTTGAGCCAAGCTCCTTAGTAATCTCATCACGCTGGCATCCTGCCTTGGTTTACATGCTGAGGGTAAAGACTGACTAAAGTGTGTGTGTGTGTGTGTGTGTGTGTGTGTGAGTGTGTGTGTGTGTGGGTACCAGGTTAATATGTCACTCAGTCGGGGGTTCTGGTAAAAGCTGACTTTTTGTGACACCCCACATTGCACCGGCGGCGCTTCTCGCTGTGCCGAGGCGTGTGTGTGTGAGCGGGCGTGCACGAGCGAGGCACAGATCCAGCCAGAACCTCCACCCGGCGCGAGCCACAGTGGAAATAGCCTCTCACCGTTAAACGAGCCCATCCTTCAGAGCCGGAGCTTTCCTCTGCATAATGTCTCCACCGTAGGGGCCACACACAGGCGCTCGCACACGCTCAGGAGAAACACCGAGTTTCACATCATTAATCTCCGTAACTCCCACCCTCTTAACCCCCCACCTCTGCTCCACTGTCCTCACTCCCTTTGGCAAAGTCATGGCTGTCTTCCTTGACCAACGCCGACCCCCTGAAGCACAGCGGCGAGTGTGTGTGTGTGTGTGTGTCTCCATGTGCCTTGAGGCCAGGCATGTGTTTGCTCTTGCATGTGCCAATGTGAGCGTACTGTAAACGAGTTTGTGAAGCGGCGAGAAAAAAAAAAAAAAGCAACGGAGAAGCAGAATGACACGATGAAATAAAGAACATGTATCCTTATTTGACTGCCAGTTTCAGGACTGCACGCCAACCCTCATCTCTCCGGAGGATGCTGTCCTCCTTTTTATACCCCTACCCAAAAGAATAAAAAAAAAAGCAGCTAAATCGCATGCTGGCACGCAGCGCACTGCCTCTCCATTAGCATCAAAATGTATTTGTGAGAACTGCCAATTGTCATTGAATGGTAGCTAGAAACAGATTGGGGATTTTGCTGTAATAGTTTTAGTAACTTATAGCCCCTAAGAGCTTATTAGACACTGACATCCCATTAAAACAGAATGATTAAAGCAGAGCAGTGCTACTGACCACTGACTTAAAGCAGAGTTTGGTGGAGTGCCGTTAAACGGGCTTCATTAGGATCCGCGCCGAGCAAACGTCGGGGATTAATTCTATCAGCTGCAGATATGCAGTTATTGACATATAATTAGTTTGTTTGTCTGCGGATCAGTTTGGATGAAAGGTTGTACGATGTGCAAATGCTTCATAAAGACAGAACCGCGCTCGTAGCAAACACAGTATTAACACCAGTTAGCAAATGAAATGGAAACTGTAGATAAATGTACAGTGACTGCTTAAGTTCTGCTGGTCGTCCGGGTTTCCATCAGAACGTATCGTCAGCAGCATGCAGCGGTGAACACGTCTGTTGGAGACACGTCTGGCAGATCGCACGTCTTCTCCATCGGAGCAGCATCTAGACACTTGTGATAATATAACGCTGCCTAGAAGGAGCTTGAAAGAAGAATGCAAAAAAACCCATCAAGCATTATGTGCTGCTGCTGCTTCCTTCTTTTCTTCCTCATATGTCTGCTGCTTATATTCATGTTGTCTGATGGTAGCATGAGGAGTAAAGGAGGAGCTACGGGGCCTCAACAAAGGCTGGACTTCATGGTAATAACTGAGAGAAAACAAGACTTAGCCGGTCAGCATAGCTCCAGTTTTATTGGGATTTGGGCCGCTGAACAGTGTAGAAAGATTTTAGTTGGTAAAAAAAAGGAAATTGGAACAAAAATAGGACTTTGACATTTGAGTCAGCAGAAGAAATTAGACCCAGGGTAATCACATATGCAGCGTTGCCGCAGCTTCACCTTATTTCAGGCTACAGTGTAATGAGGGTGATGTTTTCAAGCTGCTTCCACGGTTATGTAACACACAGATGGCGTCAGATTTACCTCCACATACTGTTCCCGTGTTGCCTCCCTGCAGCCCGGCCGCCTCGCGCTGCCTCTCGCTGGATTACCGCCGCGCCGACAGTGTCACACGACAAACACGGCGTTTCCTGTCAGGACGGCCCTCAGTGTAGCCGCTGTAATGGAGCTCCTACATCCCATAATGCTCAGTTCCACTCATAACAAGCTGCTCTCCCTTTGCAGGGAATCCTCTGCAGCTTTGTCCCACAGTGACTGGTCCGTTCCCATCATCCCAGTCTGACTCCTGGTTCGGTCGCCCGACTACAGAACGAGGAAGCTAACAGCTACAACACACGTTAAAGTCTTACGTCTTGGGCTATACAAAGAGGACGAGTTAAGAATAAAGAGAAAGAGAGTTGAAGTAGGAAGAAAAGCTTTTATTAGCAGAATACTAGGAAACACCGGGGAAACAGGTTTACGCTGCAAACACAGAAGATCAGACACAAAAACTGGGTTCCAGTAAAACTAAACCGCATCTTAATTCTATTTCTCCAGCCAACATATCTGCTATTTTATTTCCTGCTTTACTGTCCCTCAGTTTCAGCCAGCCAATCAGATTTCAGCAGGACTTGTCACCATGGAAACCCAGAAAATTCACGATGACCTTCAAACATGTTGCAAAGGGTTGTATTTAAACCAATCAGTGTTATTTTCCCAAACCTAGCCACATGGTTTCATCCTACATGAGCATCAAGAGAAAACTCAAAGTAAAGAAAGACGAAACCTAAGTCGAAGAATAATGGTCCCACATGGGAGCTAAACCCTGGTCTCCTGGTCTCCTGGTCTCCTGGTTGGAAGTCGTTTATTTAGGCCTCCATCATCTCCTACTACCTTCTTTCATATCGTTAGCCTTTCCTGCTACCTCATGGTGAAAAAAAACTTTGTATATTGAAATATAATTATGTTTCATTTAAAACATAAATGAAAATGCAGCTCAGTTCAGACACTGTTTTGGGGGACGGATGATAGCCAGCATATGAAATATTTATCATTATTTCTACAGCATCATCACAGCCATGACCAAAGCCTTCTGGGTCACAAAGAGATAATCCACTGCACCTTTCAGAGGCTTCAACAGATGTGAAGGAACTTCCAGTAGATCTCTGCTTAGTGGTCAGATGGTCTGAAAACATTCAGGTTTAGAGACAAAACCGTCCTCATGCACATACGTGAGTCTTTCAGTCAGATTAGTTTTACAGGTTTATTTACAAATTCAAACACAGAATTATGCGTCAACTTAACAAGCTTGAAATTGAAACCCATGGACAAGAAGCATCGAGCCCATTAGTCGGCACGGCGATGACTTCCAGCGGCCGTCGTGTCTTGAGCATAATTTGAATAATTGCAGCACAGAACACAGAATGTGCTGCTCATGTTCTGTACAGTGAAGGAAACTGAACCTGTTTGTTTTTTTATGTTTCCATGTAAGATTTCCACAGTAATCCAGTGAGTAACATCTATTTATAAATATGCAAATAACAGAATGTAAATCTGCAGCAATGCACTGCATCTATATGTAAATTCCACTTAGGACGTGAAAGCAGTGGAGATTTTCTAGATAACCAGATTAATGCTCTTGTTTGGAGCAGTTAGAGCAACCCGGGGATAAAACCTCCAGTAAAGAGGCGGCTGCAGCGCCCTGCCGGCATTATTCAGCGTGTCTTGAGGAACTCCACATTTTACACCTTGTAATTATATAATTACAATTCCATTAAACAATTACAATACATATCTGTGTAGTATAATTTAATGTGACAGCTCAGATAGAGGGAGAGCCAATACACAGAGGCGCATTGTCTTAACATAATCCCTGCACTGTGGGGGCAGAAGCCCCTTATTCTTCTCCCATGACACTATCAGCCTGCAGCCACAGCGGCAAATCCCACTGTTGTTGGAGGAAGACAAGGAATTACTTCCTGTGTCAGATTAGGGTTATCGTAGCAGGCCTGAGAGTTATTATTATTGTGAGTGATATAGGCACTTTAACACACACACACACACACACACACAGAGGAGGAGATATGGTATTTACAGGGTTATCAGCCCATTATAATGTTGGATAATCTGCACTCTGGGGCAGTTAGCTGGCAGCTAGATTTTTCATGGGGAATTTGGGCTACATAAAAACTACAACAAACAAATCGGTGGTTGCGCTCTGTGGAGAGTCGCGCTGCATTGTCGTCCCATTGAACAACAACAACAAAAAGCTCTTCATCAGACATGACTTTTCGAGGCATTTGGAAATTAACTGGGCAGCGGAAGCAGTTGGGCAGTCGGATAAATAAGGCACAGATGGAGGAGGGAGAGGAAACGGCTATGAAACAGGAAGGATTACAGAAGAGGAGGAAAAAAAGTGTGGATGTATTCCAGTACATGGTGGATGTTTGGGATCGTCCTGTTTTGTTTCTCATCCTTCCTGTTTTCAAGATAATGTGACTTCGATAGACGCTACAGCCAATGAAGACGATCAGACATTAACTGTGTTGACATTCACACTCGTATGAGGCTTATATTGGAGATATGCTGTTTACGTGGAGCACACAGAAGTCTGGTTATCCATATCCCTGCATACATGATAAACACGAGGACTCCAGTTAAAGGTGCCAGATTAAATTTACAACACAAACGGCCATTTTAATACGACATCCCCTGTTAGCGTGTTAAAATATTGACTGTTGTTAAGAACGAGGCTGCTGTCGCTCATGCGTGTCACACGTTTGGCTGTTCCACCATGTTGCCAGCAGTGGGAGATGAGAGCGACAGGAAATTTGAAACACGTCCTCCACTTTGACCCGTGTCAGGCCGCCACTCAGGACACGGCGGCGCTAGATGAAGATATGCCGCCGTGATGGGGGCATCACGATGAGGCTTTGTGACCCCGAGCAGAGAGAACATTTCCATGTGAGCAGCTTTTTATCAGTGAAGTGAGCACATGGACCACTGATGAGTCCAGATGACGCAGCAGAACGGCTCCAGTTTCCAATATGGCCGCTCACAGTGCTGCACAAACTGGCCAGTAGTGGGCAGGTATAGGTCATAAGGTAATAGGGTAATAGGGTAGTAGGGTAATGGCCTGTTGTCTTCCTGCAGATGGCGTAAATCTGTTTCTCGAAACCGGGATGAAGGCTTATCCAGGATTCTGAAATCAGGATTTAATGTTTATCAAAGTCATTGTTACTGTTCAACATCTCATCCCAAAATCATGACTCTGTCGTCCTTTAACGATATTTCGAAAGCTTTATGAGCTTCTAAGTCTATGTAATATAGTGTTATTGATGTTAATGTAGTATTGTTTTTATTTGTTGGTTTCCTCCAGTCATAAATGTCCATCAGGTGTCTCCGTACGTCAGGAGGACAAACAGCAGGTGTTCAGCCAAACTGGAAAAACCAAAGCAAATATGCTCCCATTCAGCCAGGAAGGTCTGATCAGATCTGTGATGTTCTCCTCAGACGCCCGGTCATGTCATGTGTATGTGGATGAAGTCAGGAAGGCAGAAAATGAGAGGAAGGCAAGTGGGCGTAAAATGACGGCTGACATTTATTTCCCTGACGTCGCTGTTACCGTGTTTTCTTAACAAAAGGTATCGAGTGATCGTGCGAACGGGGTCGTGATGAATCTGCAGAGTTTTCACCCAAACTTCACTTTTGCTGCGCTTCACTGTGGCTTTCAGGTCAGCGTGTGGCAGCAGGCAGATATAGTCGGCTAACAAGCTTTCAGAGGCCTCTGCACACCTCCTCCCAGGGTTAAACAGCAGACAGGTACAGCTAGCAGCTAGCTGCTGGACCCAGCAGAGCGTTAATGAGGCGCCCAGCCCAAGGTACAGGCTTTCTGTGCAGATATTAGAGCAATGAAGTCATTATTTTGGTAAATCCAACTCTTTATTTTCATCATTTTGTCTACTTTCTGTGTGTCTTTCATGTATTATGTATTTAATACCAGTAATAATGAACTGCTTATTCAGACACACAATACATACAATACATCAGTACAAGTCTCACTTCATTGTTTTTAGCAGTTATATCTAAAGGACACGTATTATTCACTTTACAAGATAAGTTTCAGTCCTGCAGATACACATCAAGTCTCTTGTTTAGGTTAATTCAAGGGAAGTAGATGCATATCATCTCTCAGTATGATTAAATTAATTGAGGCGCACTAGATACGCGTCCTCCTCTTGTTTTGGTTAATTGCAAAGCAAAAAGTTTTATGTCTCCCTTGTTTTGGTTATTTTGATTACAGGCAGATATGATTTAATTGGAGTGAAAAAGGTCACTTCATTAGTTGTTATCAGCCATTACTTCTTTTTTTTTTTGGAGTGGAAATGAGTCATATTGTTCCTCCTAATTCAGATAAACCGTCCCTGGTTTTGGGTTATTTCGGAGCTCTAGGCCCCTTAACTCATATTCATTCATGTGAGTCAGCGGTGGTTTAGATTAAATTGCCGACGTAGCTGGTGATGAACACGGAGGAACTCGTCTGTGCTAGTCGGAGACGAGGCGGAGCGAGGGAGGACGCTGTGGTTTATTTTAGGTGCTAGGATGTCCCGGTGGGCGTCGGCTGAAGGTCAGGATTCACAGGTGAGGACGCAGAGACAGAAGGATGGTGACCGTGGTCTGGAGGTCACACGGGCGAGGTGAGACATATGGATGGATATACGCTGAGCGTGAACCTTGAGTCTGAGGCTGTTCATCCTGGTTTCTAACAGACCACAAGGATGTTTCTGAAAAAAGAGACGTATCTGGTGTAATGCATCAGTCTGACTGCTGTGTGATGAGGTTATCCGTGACTGTGGACCAAACATGACATGAATCATTTCATTGTCCTCTCGCTTGCCCCTTTTAAATGCACACGGATGTTCTCGCTGCCAGTTTTACGATCAGGGTTTTAAAGATACAGTAAAGAGATGAGAAAATGTAAAAAAAACAAAAAACAGCCCAGATTATTAATCCCTGGAGCCCCACAGACATCCAGATCCACGTCCCCTCTTCCTGCTGGAATTGCTTTCGCAGCATTTATTGCATTGAGGCGTAAAACACATCAGATGAAGCTGCGTGACCTTTCTGACGTTGCCTGTTTGTGTCGAACAATGTTTGGAGTTTACATCAGATTTCATTGCGGGTGTTAAACCTTCACACAGCAGCGCGTCCTCCTTCATTGTTCTGGTTTGAGCTACGTGTGAACTCATCATTGCTTTGACATGTTAGAGTCCACGCCATGCAGGCATTGTATAGATGGCAACCTCTCTGGGAACCATCCATGAATATTATGATGATCATTTCCCACTTATCTAAATCATACCGCGTCCCTCCATCAGATCCTATTACAATGTCCTCAATTATGAAAGGACGTCTCTACTGCCAGCAGTTCATGGTGACATATGTGTAGAAACATCATTTGTACGACAGTTCTCCTTTAGATATGGGCTAACATACAAACCAGTACGGACTACATTGATGTATAGAAGATCTGAGGCTGCTTTGGGGGAATCAGACCTTTAACCGTAGATGGGTTCTAACTCGGGACTTGGGGACTCAGTGTGTTGATCAAAGATGCTTCAGCATGTGGGGGGGTGCCACTAATCCAGCTGCCTACGTTGCTGTTAGTGGACAACACGCTACCGTAACACTCCTGTATGTATTATTAGCTCCTATAAGGACCAAGATAACAGATTAAAAGTGAAGATAGGAGAACTTTCCTGCAAATATCCGAGTACCCAGTGGGTTCATGTTCATGTGTAACACTCTGATTATTAAGATTTGAGAACATGTTGGACTCGTCTACATCCCAGAAAAGCTCTTCATCTTCTGTCTTGAATCCATCACTTCAGGGTGTGAAAACAACGACTCATGATCACCATTAATTGATGATTATTTTGTGCTAGAAGTCTGGCTGTTTGGATCATTTAACGTGCACACTTGTTGAAACAGATGATCATTAATCACACGTCGTCGAGGCGTCGATGCTAAAAGCTGCAGCGACCAGCAGAGACTGACAGAGGAGGTGCAGGTCTGCAGTAACTTCCTCAGTAAGAGGTCACGATAAGGAACGATTAAATAACCTCATATATGAGCATCTGGATCTGAAACCATCACGTTTCATTGAACCAATCTGAGTCTGTGCTGTACTACGAGTTACTCGCAGGTTTGTGTCTTGACAGGAGTTATAGTGAACGTTCTTTATCTCTTTTCTCTCCAGGTGAGCCTGAAAGCTCAGCCATGCTCGCTTGTCTTTCATCGATTGCTCATATCAGCTTCTCTTTTGAAAAAAAAAAAGGAGAAACAATGCGAATAATTTGTGGAGTTGTTGCTGCCGCTGCTGCAATCAGCGTATCCTGACGGCTGAAACAGCTTGTTGTCAAATCAATAATAATTACACGATGAAAGGCCTTTGCACTAATGATTTTACACAGCAGAGCTATATTAGAGGAGTCAGGGTAATAAACATTGCTCTTTTGTATATAGAGAGGAAAAAGTGGATCAGACCGGAGCTGCGGCGGAGATGAAGGGCAGTAATGTGAGGAATATATTTGTGGAGCGAGTGATGGAAGGAGGCAAGGAGGCGTTTAATCATTTAGACTCTGGATTTCTGCAGCAGACGAGACTTATTTTAAGACATTTAAAGGTTCTTTCTGAGCACCGGCTGCATTATGCTCAACAGATGTAGCGCCGCGCTACGTCGTGACAGACTGTAAAAATACGGGTTGACACCTTTATCAGATAAGACAAGGTGTTATCAGAATTAGATTAGATCAAACTTTAATGATCCCCACGGGGAAACAAGAGCATTACGGCAGCAAACAAGAACGGCATACAGCAAACAAGACTATAGCAGAGAGCACATCTGAGCGATGTGTGAGATCCATTATGAGGAAGTGCCACAACAGAATTACTGAAGTTATTCTACATCACATCTCCTCCCTACGAGCAGAACGCAGAGGCAAAGTGCAGATATGACAAGGTGATTAGCCTTTTCTCTTCACAAGCGAAAGTGTCTGACCTTTTTTCTTCTTCTTCTTTTTCTTCAGTGAATTTCCTTTTCTAGTATTTGAAATAATTACTTTGGATTAAATTATTAATGTCTCCCATCAGCTCAGACCGGTGAAGGGAGTAAAGAGGGCAGGGGTCTGGTGAGGGAGGGACGTCAGGAAGAAAAGGTTCAAAAGAAAACGAGATAACGGTGTTTTTTAAAGCCAAGAAAGCACTAATTATGCTCTCAGTATCGAGATCACGTGTTGAGTTGTTGGCTTCACCACGGCAACACCCTGTCCAACAGGTTGATGTTACACAGCAGCCATAACAGACAGGATGGGATTAAACCCAATAATACATCAAACCATCAGATGAGGATCCTCACAACTCATCAGGTCCTTACATTCTGCTCTGGTGTCAAAGTCTGGACGTTTGGATTCAATTTGTGCAAATGGACAAACTAAACCTATATATATATATATTAGGGGTGGGACTTTAACGCGTTAACTACGATGAATTAATTACAATAAAAATAATGGGTTAAAATAATTTGACGCTATCTGTAGCACATTTTCTAAACCCTGATCTTCTATAGCGGTCTACCGTCCACAGTGATCCATTCTGCAAGCGAACTTGTGAGTTTGTCAGATGTTGACTTGCTCATTTTGGTTCTGAATCCAGTCATCGGGTCCAGTGTGGGCTGCCGACACCGCTTGCTCGAGCTCAGACCAGGACCGCTAGCTCTAACAGCTCCGGTGGTTTCTGTGCTCGCTGCTTTGCATTCAGGTGGAACCGTCAGCTGGATGTGCTTCGGTGGGATGCAAAGTCTTTTTTGCACCAAACCAGGCTCTGGTCCAGACTTCCATCAGGGAGGTTTTTAAAATGAGCTTCGCCCTCCATCAGTCCAGCGATGCTCTCATCGGGTTCCTCCATGTTTGTTGTTGTTAGCGTAGCGCTGACGCATCTCGTGCATCATGTGATCAATGGACCATGAAACCGGCGCTGACAAACATTGTCTGGATGCAAACTGCAATTAAATGCGTTCATTTTGTTGTAATTAATTAACTGTAATTAACACGTTAAAGTCCCACCCCTAACACATCCATATGTGTTGTGGATGTGTTTTGTATTTGTAGCTTCCAGGTGGACGGTCAGTGTGTCAGCCGTGTGTTATGGACACTTACTGTAGTTCCCTACATGATAAAAAAAAAAAAGTCATTATCTCCAACACAGCTTAAGAAATCCCATTTAGTTTGGCTTACACCTCCTCACAGTGTTTGCTCCTCGGGCTAGTTTTCAGATAGATGGTACTCGCTCTTCTTTTTATCTGTCTCTCTGTCACTGTCTGCCTCTTTATCCTTTCTCTCTGTGAAAAATATTGCTTTTATCCACTTGATATTGGCCTTTTATTAAAATTCAGAACTCCTCCTGTCCCCTGCCAATAAAAGAAGAGGCAAAGGTGTGTTTTTGCTCAGCAGCTCGGAGGGTACAAGTCTGTAAAAGCTGCAGTGAAAGCTTCCTCGCTGCAGCTTAAGGAGCTGCTAACCCACCTAAAACAATTTCATTTGTCACGGTGTCAGTGGAGAGTTTCACCGCTCCATGATGGTGTGTAAGTGCTGTTTCAGGAGGCTTTTTCACCCCCAGCCGGCGAGTGGAGAAATACCTGTAGTGGAGAATCTGTTAAATCAGCCTGTGCACAAGAGCATGCTCACACACAGAGCGCCGCTTTTTATATCCATCAGGTGGAAGAAAGAGAAAAAACACATCGACAGCATGTAGTTATCGGAGCTAAACTGGCACACGTTTCGTTGTTTGGCCGTGAGGTGTCGTAACATCAGCGCTGTGCAGTAATCCATGAGTGAGTAGTGCATTACAGTAATGTGATTACTCTTCAGGAATGAGTATCAGAAGGGATTGCAGCTTCAGAAATCCAATACGACCTCTGTCATGGTTAATGGTGTCAGTTAGGTTAAAGCCATCGAGGACTTTTTAACTAGAAATGATTTTAGTCAGATTCATGCTCACATGCGGCTCTGGAGGGAGCTGGTCTGGGCTGTGGTGGTTTGGTTAAAGATTAAGGACAAGAAAAGTGAAGATACACCTTCTAGTATCACATCTGGATTATTGGATTTAGCCACTTGTGAGGCTACACTTAGGAATCTGTCAGTTTTCTCTAAATCAGAGGGAACCTCTTTGTTTTTTACTGGGAGGATGGACTCCTTCTTTTTTTAACACTGGGGCTCACGCAGCTGTTTATCATGAGAAATATTTGAAAATATGTACTTCAATATGTGCTTGTTTGAGCTTCTTGAAGGCAACAGAATAACCTATAAGCACAGCGGTGGAGAATGATGAAGATGTCAAGACGAACAAATGGCTTCCTGATGAGTTAGCAGCAGATGATACTGAAACACTCAGTGGAGCTCGTAGCGACCGTAACGTTAGGCCATGATGTAGTTTTGTCACTGGAATGACCTCCTTTACATTCATTTAATCCATTACTAATGTAAAGGTGTGCATATACACCGGCTTAAAACCAATACAGTAAAAATAATCGAGCTGCAAACCGTTCAGTTTGGCAATCTGAGGGCACGACTACATGCAGCACAACCTGTGATTTAAAACCAGACTAAAGCATGAAGCTCCAGTCTGTAGCGTCTCTCTGTGTCTTCTGCAGCACTTGCCCGAGCTTGTGTTTCTCATTATTGCTACATGCACTGTTTGTGGTGACCCCTCGCAAACTCCATTTTGCATGCTTCAGGATTTTCCTACAGAGAATTTATGTGATGTAGGCGAGGCTTGATGGGCCGAGGCAGCTGTTTGTCCTTCTCGTGTCTCGTCTTGTTTCTGGTAACAAGATGAACTCCACCTCTCGCAGCCAGTCGTACAAGGCAAGTTAGAAATTTAATCAAAAAGCTCATTTTCATTCAGGAATGATATCAGGTGTTTTGTTTTGGTTTTTTTTCTTCTCCTCGCTGAAAACATGGAGAAGCAGCGACTGAAGACAGGAGTGAGTGATGCAATACGTCGGTCGTGGCTTCCAGTTTAATCATGAGCTAATTGCTGTTTTATGCAAATGATAATGCAGCATGCACTCGCAATTTATTGCTTTGCTCTCTTCATTCCTCAAGATGCATTGTGTGCTGCGTTTGTAATGAATCATTATTACTTTTTACTTCAAAATGCAGCCCTGTGTTGTTGTCGGGGCTGAAAATAATGATTAAATCGGCGCCGTTTTGCTGTTTGTTGTAATTCACGGGACTTGAGTCGACTTCCGCCGCGGCCCAGCGCTTCCTGTATCCTCCAGCTCTGTTTTCTGTATCTGGTGGTGGTGGTGGGGGAGGGGGTCACCTCGGGATGGCCTTAGGGGGCTAACTCATCAAGAGAAAGCTAACAGTGTATAAACACCACCTCCAGCATCGCCCAGAGCTCAGCGTGAAGCACTGCAGGAGTGTGCTGATCGGGAACTAAATGCATCCCTCTGGTGCAACACCTGCAGAGAGAAGTTTGAGCTTCAGGTGCCCGAGGAAGACGAGAACCAACATTTACAATGCAGAAGCAACCCGACAAGCTCCAGTGGTCCTTAGACTTTATGACAGGTTAGATTTTTATTGTATTTTATCAGATGGGGTGAAAAGTAAACCAGCAGGAGGAAAAAGAAAAACCCGTCTTAAAATTTGCCGTCTGTTTGGATGTGGACGGAGGTTTTAGTTTTCAGTTCTGCCTGAACGGTTCCAACATGAACCCACAGTGTACGATGGGGACGGTCACGCCAAAGGGGTTTTATTAACGGTGTCTTTCAGGACTTATTGATGGACACGTATCAGGACTCGCTCTAAAGTCTTTTTTAAACGGAGTGAATCTGTTTCATCGCCTCCTGCCTGCGTGTTCATGTGTACGCAGGTCCAGCTCCACATGTTCAGAGCATCTCTTCTCACAAACAGCTCCTCGTCAGCCCCCAAGGTGACTTTTACCTCTGAACACTCATAAATGGTCAACAACATCTTAGTTTTCTGCGCCGCTGAGCCCCTGCTGGGCGTTCTGGATGGCTGCCGTGGTGCATGCATGGATGGGTGGAGGTATGGATGGATGGATAAACAGTTTGTCAGATGCAGCAGCACGGAGGAGAAGGGAGAGAAAAATTATCCAATCCACCGGACAGAAACATGCACAAAGTCACACGTATAGCCGCTGATCAACATGAAACCACCTTCTTAACATCATGTGGATCCCCTTCGTGCTTTTATAGCAGCTCTGACCCATTGGGTCCTGACATGGGACTTCTTTGGGTTCCCCGTGGTGTCTGGTACCGGGACCTGGGAAGCAGATCCTTGGATTGTGAAGAGGAAGTACTTGGATCAGACTGAGGCCAGGTCAACATCTCAGGCTCCTTTTTGTGTTCCTTGAGATGTTCCTGAGTTGAAGCTGTTCTAAAATGTGCATTTTTTTTTCACTTCTTAAAGTCGTGTGTGGACGATGCCTCCATCAACTCCAGAGTTTGTTTCCCGTGGCAGAGGCTGGGCGATATCTGAAGGTCGGAGACACATTGTCAGCTTCTGTGGAGCACGACTTCAGGTTTTATGTCATAAGAACTGAATGAAAACTCTCAACAATCAACAACAACAAAAAGAACTAAAGAAAATAGAAATGAGAGCAGGCAGAACAAAACATTTCATTTCAGTATCCTCTTCTTTCTGTTGCTGATCAGGATTCCTCTGCTTTAAAAAAAAAAGTTCTGTTTAACTGCTTATTTTTTTTCTCTGTCTGACAAACAGCATCGTGCTGCTTCTCCTGCTGCTGTTAGCGCTGATCACAGGGACAATGATGGGAGGGAAGCGAGCTGCTGTCAAGGCCACGAAACGAGCAGTTCATGAGGAAAGAAAAATAGTTTTCAGTTGTCCTCGTTTGGCCTGGACAGGATCCAATACGTCCGCTGGAATTGGGAAATAAAATACCAATCACAGAAATAAATGGGTTTTAATTTGTTATCTGAATACACAAAAAAATAAAGAAGGATTTTGTGCAGGTGACAGGAGCAGAGAATCAAACATTCACAACACATGCAGTAAGGTTTTGAACCCACGGCGTCCTCCAGACGTTTGTGTGAAGACAGACGAGCCGAGTCCACGTCTCGGAGGGAAAGACTTACGTAACGCACACAGACAGATATTAACGGTCAAGAGCTTCTCAGAGCGCTCTGACAGATTGTGCATGTGCACGCTCGAGCAAGTGGAGCAAAGTGTGCCATCAGCTCGCCTGCCCGAGAGCACTCGCATGTAATTGTGCATTTAAAATGGCCGAGTTATTGTTGTTGTAGTGCAGAAGGAGCAGACAATGAACGGGCAGATTTGGGTTTTATGGGGCGCCGCTTAATGTGGCAGCAGACACCAGTTGCTGGAAGCAGAAATCAGCGCTGGGCGTGTGCGCTGACAGCCCAGACATCAGCGTAATGGACTCGGTGCTGATTGAGAGGCCCAGTAGAGGAGTTTGGGGACTAATAACTATTATGAAATTGATAACCTTGGCAGACGTCGGCTCGATTCGCACCTGCTACTGTTTTCAATAAAACAAGAGAAATGCAACATCGTAGAGAAATTATGCCCACGAATATGAACCCACTTCATTTTATTCTGCCGTTTCCGCTCCGCTGTAACAATAGAGGAGGAGGGAGGCGGCGTGATGGCTGAGAGCAGCAGGCTGGTGGCGGGCAGCTCGCTCATCTGAACGGCCGGATCACAGTCCTGGTCAGTGGAAACACATCTGCATCGCTCAGCTAAAGCAAAGAACCCCGCTGTCCCCCGTCTGGGGCATCAGCGCCAAACACATGATGTCCTGAAGCTGCAAGACGCTCTTTTCCTGTTTTTTCTTTTCTCTGTGTAGTTTTCTCTAATTTATTTACGTACAGTAACAGATAATCTAACGAGGCTCCGTTGGCCTTGACTCACTCGTACAGACTGTAAATGTAGAATGACTTTATTCTCTAGTTCACAAAACAGTGTCAAGGCCCATTTGGTTTTTGTTCTGGATCTTTTGAATATTTTGACTATGAATTAGAGGGAATCAGCCAAGTTCCTTATTTATGTTTTATCTGCTGTGATAACGTCACAGCCACAGCCGCTGTCATATTGTGGTTTTGGTACATTCTGGTCTCTATAACTAGTCTTTGCATTAAAATAGCAGGTAGGCTACAATAATATCATGCTTTACGTGTAGTTTCTGAATTCTGTTGTGAATGTTCAGGTTTATAAACGTAGGGGAAACTATACATCTTCTCATGTTATTGAACCATGTGTGCAGCGCGTCCTGGATCTGGTTCATAGAAATCCTCGTAAGGCGCTGCTGCTTCGTCGCTCCCATCCCGCCTCCATTATGTGCTTAGTTTGTCTCTCCAGCACACACAGGTCCCACAAAGAAGGAAAAGATGGAGATGTGCTCGGCAGGAGAAACATTAGGAGAGAGGCAGACGAGTGAGACAACACAGAGAGATCTCCTTCATACTTTATATGCTAATTGAGGTGATGCTCCGACACGCTGTAAGCATCCTGAACGCAGCAGTCAGACAGCGACCTCGAGGTGATGGAGGCCGGTGTAGCGCCGCCGCCGCTAGTGGATGCCAGGGAGGCAGTGAAGTAGCAGCTCATCCTCAGCGCACCGGATCCATCTCCCTTCTGTCTACTTATTTATCTCGTTGTCTGATTTTGATTGAAGCCAGCGACTCGGTCACACTTTCCCAGACTGGTTGGTTTGTATCGCTCGGATAGAGAGTCAACAGGACATTAAGCTGAAATCACTCGAGATCAGGTCATATTCAGCAACTTTCCACTGGTTTGTATGTATCTACAGATCAACACACATAGTAGTTTTATTGTTTTTGTATTCAGTTGATGACAAAAAGCAGCAGCGAGTGGTGCAAAGTCTAAAAACCACATAATGCATGGACCGACCTGTGCAGGGTCTTAGTCTGTGATCTATACCTGCAGTAATGTATTTCACATTAAACAAACATGAACTAATAACAGACTGGAGGAGCACTCAGAGAAGGTCAATGACCTGGCTCACACTTTCAAAGAGACCGACACAGATGTGCACCAGAACCCGGCAGGTCTTTCCTCTGGCCTCCTCCTCTCCACCACGTTTCATGAAGTTCGGCCTGCCGGGTGGTTTTTGCATAACCTCGGAGACAAACGGCGACAAAACCAAAGAGGACAGACGCCTCCTCCCCGGCAGAGGAATACGAGATGTTCAAATCAGCATTATTAGAGTCAGACAATCAAGCTGGAGTCGAGCTTTCTGAGCAGCGAGAGGCACGTAAACTACTGTAGCTCAGGAAATAAAAGAAACGATCAGATAAATCCATAAAACAACACGCTGCATGTTTGCTCCGGCTCGTTTTACCATTGATGTTTCTTCAGGGTATTCACTATACTTGGAATGAAAAGAAAGACAATTCCTTTCAAGCTGTGTGATGGCTTCAATCTGTATCTATATCTAAGGAATCTTTCCAGTTTGGGGTTTTTTTTTTGGTTTTTTCAGCACAGAGCTGTTTTTCCAACAATACGGAGCAAAAATAGTTTCAAACCACGACGGCCCCCGAGTACCAAACAGAGACATTAAGGAAAACCTGAACCTAGACATCAACGTATACGTGAACATAAACAAACAGAAAAACAACGTTTGCCCTTCTGCATTCTGACTAGTTTCTCTGTGTGTTAACTTTTTACTGGCTGTAAAGTAAAATAAAGTCCTGCATGGCCAGAGGACGAGTGAACTCTGAGGCCTTTTGTGAAGTTACACACAGTTGTTATCAACACTGAACAACAAAACAAAACTGTGACTCTACATGCTGTAGATCTATTTTTAATTTGTTAATGACTTTTTCTTTCTGTCTTGGACGACTCAGCCTGCAGTTCAGCCCAGTTCCCATGAAGCCGTCGGTTGCAGCCGAGTCAGCAGCAAACCTTTACATGAGGAGTAGAATAATATTATTCTGAGGGAATGTCACAGTTTTAAGCTCAGATTATGTTCATTTTCTGACTCGGATGACAAGCCTTAGATCAGTTGTTTAAGAAACAGTGAGAAGTTCACATCCAGCATGCTTTCCATTTCACAGTCTCTGACTATAATAAACATCATTTTGGTGATTTATAAAGACACAACATGTTTCAGACCAGCCAGGAGGTTTTGGGATTCGGGGTTGATGTCTCCACTGCAGACATAACATTTATATATTAAATGTGCACCCAGCTTCTCATCACAGTCTTTTGCATGCATAGCAGAAGTCGGAGCTAATAGAAGTGGATGCTCAAACTTGATGCTAAGTGGGTTCACCTGTTGTCCCGCTGCAGCGCTCAAGTATTTATACAATGATTTGCTCACAGAACATTTTGAAGTGAACAGAACCCGGGGTCGCCGTGACTCAAGTGGATTATCTGCTACAACAGGAAAGGAAATTGTTATTTGTTATCAGGGAAACTGTGATCGTGGGTTTAACGTGAAGGGGATCATCAGGGGAAAAAACATTCAGAGGGAATCATACGTGGTCGAGAACACGCTTGTGGGACCTGAGACGTCTTTTCTGGGTGGTGACCAGACAACTCAGTAAAACTGGACTGACGATGGAGATCATCTGGATCAGGACCGGAGCATCCAGCTGATAGAGGACAGGTTTACTCAGACACATTATTATCTATCTGATGTGTAAGGTGTGAAATTATATCGAGTTGTTAAATTGTTTTCTGGTCTCACTTCTGTTCAAAGTCATCGACTCTTGTAATGTTTTTCTTCTTCTCTTGAAAACTCAAGTGGTTTATGCAGCACGTGTTTGGATTCAGGATAAAGAAATGAGAAGCGGTTATGATGGACAATGTAGGGACATTATTAGGGATAATAACCACTGACTATAAGGATGTTTCCTGTACTTTGCTTTTGAAATTTAGAGTAATAGAGTAGTAATGGTTACAGAGGCTGACGGGGCAAACGATGTGCATGTATATATATGAATGTGTTGCATAAATAGAAACGCGCTGCAAAAGGAAAACCTGCAAATACAGACGTGCTGCATAAATAAAAACAAATGCAAAAAGAAAACGCTGCATCCAGTCGCACACCAGAAGTGCCCCAGGCCTCTAGGGGCAGTAGTGAGTTGCTTTATGCAGAGTTCTGTATTCTCTGGTCTCCATGGATAAGGATAAATAAATAACAGAGAGATGGTAGTAAAACATCCCCACGTCCCTCTTTGGCTACATCTGATCTTATTTGTCATCTTTGACTTTCCAGCAACATGTGAACTCTATAAACACCGTGTTTGATTTGCAGATTACAACATTTTTTACTGCTCAGAAAATAAATCATTTGGCTCTTCAGAGAATAAACAGTCTAAGGAGAAATGCAGCTGCTTTCAGGGGGAAAAAAAAGAATTCATTAAGTTGTTTATTTATTGCTTATTTCTATTTAATCCTTCACTATGTCCAGTTTCCTGTTGGTTCCATTCTGTGTCTTTCTGGGACAAAGTGTGTCAAAGGTTTTTTACCTGATCAACACACTCCTGAACTCATGGTGGTTGTGATCCAGCAGAGGGCATT